>NW_028277473.1:300000-458706 GCF_059751315.1 Micrasema longulum | reverse complement strand
TATCATCGCCGCTACGCTCGCGCTGCACAGCCAAGTCTTGTATCTTATTCGCCATGTAATAAATACGCATTCAAAGAACAACCTCGTGTCTTCTGTCAATCTCTAAATGGAGTAGGAGCTCCAACCCTCAACAACCTAATCCTACATAAAGATAAACCATACTCACTTACAGATTCAAAAACTATTCTTACTCAAATGAAAGAGATAATCCCTACAATTCATCACAACAAATAATATAATCACAAGAAGGGATTTTGAGTATTATTCAATTAAAATCTATAACCTACTTCCATTATCTATTAAAACAATTAGTAACGAGAAAATGTTTAAAAAGGCTATAAAAAATGGATAAGTGGAGCTAGGTAGAAGTAAAATGGATTGTATCATTTACCCAAACAAATATTGAATCAACTGCTCCACAAATGTATAGCTTATGTTATGTTTTTGCTCTTTTATTGTGCGTTTTGTAATGTAAATAATAAATATGTACATAAATTAATTATAAACATAAAACTGTCCGAACATTTTGTTGATTATCTCTGTTTATTAAGTCTTCTTTGTTTATTCTTAAATGTAAAAATATTTTTAAAAAAATTATATAATTAAGTATCCTCGGCACGGGTAACCCCAATGAAGTCACATTATTTTTATTATTAGTCTTTGTTTAATATGGGAAAAATATGAATAAACAAAATAAATAAATAAATGAATATTAAAATATATAAATATATACTTAAAGCAAAATCGTTTACAGTTTTCCTTGATCCTGTACGTAGTCCTGCGAGCTTTCTTTACGTGGTTGAGCCATATTGATAAATACGAAAACAAATAAAATATCTTTATGATAAATATGTCGATAATTCTAAGGTCTTAAAACAGTAAACTTATCAACGCAAAAAACACTTGAATAAAAAACAGCGAGTCTTGTTTTCCGCCCAAAGAAGGGTTGTTTATATTTAATCGAACGTGATGCCATAGCAACCCTCAGCAAAGTTAACTTTACCAAGTTAAAAACACATCTATTAAAATATGTTATCGATTTTCACCAATACCACAATACATTTTCCAGGCTGTTGAAGAGTACAGTTCTGTGTGTGAAATATAACACGAACCCTGGAAAGATGTTTTCGACTCGATGGCTGCTCTACTTGAGAATGAATAACCATAAAGTTAGCGCATCAAATATAAATATTTTTTTATTTGTAATTTTATTTATAAAACTTTACGAATTTCACAAAAAAAAAATTTTTTTTTTTTAATGATTATATTTTTAACATCTTATGTAAAGGTTGTCTGGGTCTTTTGTTTAGTTTTGTCTGGTAGTTTATTGTATAATTTCAGTCCCTGGTTTATTAGTCTCACTGTCTTTGTCTCGTTTTAGAAAGTTGTATTTGATATTGTTTTTTTTTGTTTTTTACAATATACATAAGAGGTCAAACAGACTATTAAAAAAATAAAGGATAATTACAAAGCAATGAATTACATATTAATAGTAAAAACAGTAAACGAAAAAATCCCACAAAGACATGGCCTGTTCGTGGGTATACAAAAAAATGTTAATGAATTTTTGCTCCTAAATTAATAGACAGTTATAATATTTTTGTGTCACATAAGAAAGAGAAAATAAAATATTCTGTAAAAGATCACATGGCTTTTTTTTTAATAGTAATTCAAAAAGGAAATGAAAAATATTAAAATATTCCTTATTATTAAAGGGCAACAAAATATATCATAGAAAAAAAGAGTTCATATCTTTAGTTTGAATCCAGGATAGTGCGTGTTTTTTATAATAATTTTTTTTTTGAAAGTTTGGAATCAATGAAATTAATACTGATAATTCAGTAAAAAAATAATAAAACATTCTTAGTAAAATAAAACAACTTTGTTTTTAACCACTAATTTTTATTTTTCACCGATCGGTTTCAAAGCAAACAAGCTTCTTTGTCAAGGTTTACGTAACTAATGAATTGATTCCTTTTTATTTTATTTCTATCATGTTCACTAAATACTACACGTAGACCCAATAAATCAAGTGTTTTTTTTCTTACACGGGTGGTAATCTGATATCATTATTTTCAAAGTAAGCCAGGAGAGTACTAAAAGAAATATTGTTTATTTGGTTATTAATTATTGTTTTCTTATTATGAATCGCTTTTTTGATTTCTAAGATTTCTAAGTTGTCTAATTTTAATATTTTATTTTCAACATGAAGTACTTTTAATCCAGTGTCTTTATTGAAGTTATGATTATTTTCTATCAGATGATTTGCGAATTCAGAAAAAATATTATTATTTAAGCATCTTAAGTGTTCTTTTACTCTAATATTAAAGTTTCTTTTAGTTTTTCCAATGTGGATTGAATCGCAATCATTACAATTTAATTGGTATATTCCAGATTTATTATATTTATGGACTTTGTCTTTGTGATTTTTTAACAATGTTCCTATATTATTAGTTGTGTAGAAAGCCGGTTTAATGTTTGATGGTAGGGAATTTGATAATTGTTTTGAAAAAATGACATTTATAAAAAGAATCCGCCTCCATTGTTTATGTGGGTTTGCTTTATTTACTGTGGGAGTCGAATATAAATATTTGTTTATAAGTTTGCGTTTTTGTTTTTGATTCAATATTTTATCAATTAAGTTCTTATTATATTCATTATTATTGGCAATCTGTTTTGTTTGTTTGTAATAAATTATTTTTAAAAATTAATATCATCTAGTGGAACGTTAATTAGCCTATGTATCATTGAATGGAATGCGGAATGTTTATGGGCAATTGGATGATTTGAAGAATTATGAATAATTATGTCTGTATATGTTGGTTTACGGTATATATCGAAATCTATTTTTTTATTATTTTTTTTAAATTGAAACCTTTGAAACCGGTCGGTGTAAAATAAAAATCAGTGGTTAAAAACAAAGTTTTATTTATTTTATTATAATGAAACCACAAAGTGAGTGCTTCAAATATAAACTTTTTAAAAATTCTTAGGCCTATAAAATACGCATGTCTCTGTGCGAGCCTCGTTTTACAAGGTGGTATTTATTGTTCCGATATTCTCATATAGTGTCCATGTTTACTACAATTTTTTTCAAGTTTTAGTTCTTCGTCTACAATTATACCAATGAAGAATTAAGAAATATCAATGAAGTGCCCTATTCACCACTGTGTGCGGAAAGTAAAATGATGATGATGATTATTATCACATGATTTAAAACCAAATAAATGAAAGGAATACGGAAATCTAGGCATTTATAGGACTTATGCCCTTTCCATTGGCTGGTTTGAGTGGTCACTTTACACACTGCGTAACATTCACTATCTTAATAATAATAATAATGTTTGGATAATTTATATAGCGCCATTTTTGTTAAAATCACCTCAAGGGCGCTGTACAGTAAATAAATAACCCAACACGTCTTGCAGCTACAGAGCGCATGGACGGTTGGGATTCTAGTTCCTCGTCTCCAATTATGATATATGAGCTAGATAACAGAACGTCTTGCAGCTACAGAGCGCATGGACAATAAGAAATCTAGCCCCTATTAACATTTTTATTTTTAAAATTTTTATTTGACGATGAAGTTTAGAGTTTAAGTGATATTTTAAAAACGAAATAAAAAGCTAATTTATGAAATTGGAAGTTAGATAACAACAAGTCTTGCAACTACTGAGCGTATGGACGGTTGAGATTCTAGACCTATATTTAAACGTTTACATTTTCTTAACTCTTCTATCAACTAATTTAGATCTAAATAACTCCCATGGGGGAAAATTTAGCCTGTCTGCAAACATTTGGATACAGATTTGAAAAAAAATTATGAAAGGTCTATGAAATACTGTCCGGTGAAAAAAAATTTTTGTTACTAATTAGTAGCAAAAAAATATTTTTAAATTTGAAATTTTGAATTCTCGCAAAAACGGTCATTCCATTGGCCACGCCCCGAATACGTCATGATTCATGTTTATTTGTTTGTGACACACATTATGGAATTTATACAATGCTTACAATATGTCGGTAGAAATATTTACATTAAATGTGTCGCAATTACATTATGAGTATAACTTTTATTATTACATAATAATATTTACTCTAATTACTAGTTTTAGTCACAAAAAAATTAGTGTATCCGTTTTATTATTGTACATGACAGTGAGGGTGAGTATATATATTTAGGGTGGTATATGTGTATGGGTGTGTGAGTATTGTGTGTATGCGAGAGTGTGTAGTGAATATAAGTGGACTTATTGAACAATGATTATCAAAAAATATCTGTTTTTTTTAAAAAAACCTTAATGAGGAAACCTATCAACTACCTTATCGATAGATGTAAAATTATTAAGATTGTTAAGAACGCTCCTATTCGTAGTATGTGATATTTCCTTATTCCGCCTTCGTTTAAACATCCACATTTCCTCAACTCTTCCATTTGTTGACTTTTGTGTAGTAAAAGAGCTGAAACCATGTAGGTGAGATTCATCCGGCGGAGTCATTTCATCCACAGGCCTCCCTTCTCAAAAATGTTTTTCCTATCTGATGCTACAAATTCTGAAATAAAGCCTGTCTTTATAGATTTGGACAAACTCAAAACATTGTTGTACGAAACTTAATATTTTTACGGTGACAATATATGTATTTTCAATGAGGAACTTCAGCCCCACGGGAAATTGGATACAAAAAATGTTTTCTTACGCGGGGTAAAAATTAGAACATTAAATTGTAGAACAAAGTTTCTTGAAAATGTACAGAAAAAATAACAAAAAATATTTTGATAAAAACGCACTACTTCAAATGACGTCACTGGTTCATGTGAATCAACCTATGATCTGAGAGCTATGGAAGATTTCCGGTCTGCTTGTCGCTTCTAGACCAATAGGAAGAACTGAATGAGAATAAGCGGAAATGAACCTCTGACGTTACACGCGGAGTTATTTCAGAAATACAAAACTTTGAAAAATCGTAGCGCCGATAATACTATATATGAAAATTAAAAAAAAATAATTTCGACCTAGTTTAACAGTCTATTAACAAATAAAAAAAATTAAAAAAAACCACTGAACTTCCTCATTCAGAGGCGCTCTTCCGCCATGGCAGACTTGATGGCATTTTTATAACAAGTTTGAAATACTACAAAATAGAGCAATGAGAATTATACTGAAAAAAAGCAAATATAATAGTGTTGAAAAAATGAGAAAACAATTGAACTGGATAGGAATAAAGAAAAGACTATTGTATAATGTATTTGTATTTATATATAAAGTGTTTGATAATCTCATGCCAAAGTATTTTATAAGTGAAATTATATTAAATAGAAATGTACATAAATATAGGACAAGAAATAGAAATAGGATAAGACTACCACTTAAGAAAAAAACAAAATCACAAAATAGCTTAATGTATAAAGGGTTAAAACTGTATGATGAGATGCCTGAAAGTATGAAGAATGAAAGAAAACTTACGGATTTAAAAAAAAAATGTTATGTTTATTGTAATAATGTAGTTATGTAAGAAATATTTAATAAGTATTTGTTATAATTGTAAATATATTAGTTAATATACAATGTAATATTAACTAACTTAAGTAAATAAATAAAATAAAATAAATATCGACATTCTATGGTATTCTCGTTCCGGGCACTCTTATTTAGCTGGACATCACTTAACGGCGATAAAACGTCCCATTAACTATAATTTACATTGCGGAGGTGAAAGATTCTCACAACACGTGGCGAACAGTGGCTGGCTACTGAAATAATATGACCAGCTACTATCTATATATTGTAGTATATAGGAAGCAGCCACAGAATTAAACCGTGACAAATTTATTATTTTTTTGACATTTACGACCGCACTCATTCTGCGGTGAAACATTCATCAGTAATTTTCTAAAACGAGGATCTTTATCTTTAAATTCATCTATAAAGAAAAAAAAAATGAATATTCATAATAGACATCTAGCCACCACATACCGCACACCGTATCCGAGGACTTAAAATGATCCACGGGGAGAGCGGTTTGATAAATAGGTAAATTCTAGTATAAAAATTTAAGTTTGTGAATTAAAATTCTTGATGGAAGTTCATTGTAATTTATTATTTAAACAAAAGACGAGTAATACTTTAATCCACAAATTTGGAATATCCAATGATCGGTTTCATCAATTTCGCGACATCTTCGAGACTGGTATCTTTATTAAGGAGTTCAATGTATTCATACAAAACAGAGGTAAGGATAGATAATTCAAAATCATATGAAAGTAAATTAAATAAAGTTATTTTTATCTTAAGGATCATTTTCTATTTTATTTTTTTTGTTTTGTTTTGGGTTAACTAATGAGTTGATATAATGCTTCTTTAAAGAGTAATGTATTTTATTTTTAGTGCCCCATCGTTTGCGAGAGTGATTTTTGTCAATAATGATTTCTGAAACACAAAGGGTAGAAAGTCATTAGTAAATATATATTACAATGGGTAAAGTAATAATGATCTTTAAGATAAAAATAATTTTATTTAATTTCCTTTTATATAATTGGCAAAAGTTGGTAAAACTATCATACACAAATGACTGATTTAATTGTTTACAGTAAATATGAGAAGTTTCGATTGATTTAACCAAGTATTTTCATAATTATGACACTTTTAAGAAACCCTTCAAAAAGCATGAAATTTCACAAAAATGGGCTGGGCACAGGGTAAATTCTATCAGTATTCAGCCGGTACTCGTGTTAAATAACTAAAAAAAAAAAAACATTCGTATTGTGATTCTACCAAATATTTACAGTTTACACGCAATGGGTCAAACAACCCGTTAAGTAATGCTGACTATAACAGTTAAATAAGGTATTTTTATTTTTTTCGGATAATTTTTTAGAAAGATTTAAAATACGCATAGTTTGAATTACCCAAAAACCAAATGTTTCGCGCCCGTAGGACAAACGGCACGTATGCCGTTTTGGCGCCAAACTTGTATGCAATGTTTATTAGAAGCGCAGTCAGCAGTCATAACGGGTGACGTCAAAATGACGTAATGCCTACTGATGGCTTTTGTGCATGTGCTCATTTTTAAACCTGAAATTTATAAATGAATACTTATTTTGAATACATTGACAGTTATATCATTAGAGTTGTAAAAATCCGCTCTGAATATTCATTATATTTTTAACGTTATTCCTGGCTTGTGAAAATACCCTATTTATTTATTTTATTAACATATACGGCAAATCTATATTTTACGAAAAATTATAACATTAACACCAATGGGCTTAAACCTCCAACACTCATTGTGTAAAGGATCTAGGTGTCTTCTATGATAGTAAATTACTTTTCGACGCCCATGTTGACAGCATCATAAAAAAGTCATCGCGTGCGCTTGGCTTTGTTATGCGTAGCTCTACGTCGTTCACCAAGGCAAAGACACTTAAAATCCTTTACTGTATTTTATGTACAATATGCAGATATCACGCATTGAAAATATTAAAAAATAAATCGTAAAGTTCATGTGTTTCCGGTTGAAACTTGAATTTAAATCCGATCGATATATTCATGTATGTAAAAAATATCATCTATTGCCTCTGCAAAAACGTCGTGAAATAGCGGATATAATTTATTTACTAAAAACTGCCTCTGGTTCAATCGACTGTCCTGAACTACTATGCAAACTTTCAATCAATGTTCCTTCCAAAGTTCTAAGAAGTAACCTTTTTCTTCACATACCTCTTGTTTCATTTAATTATAGGCAAAATTCATATTTATAGCGAACTTTTAATAATTTTAATCAAAAAAATAAGTCATTTAACATAGATTTATTTGCAAATAATATTAATGACGTACGGCGTTTGCTTTCGAAATAATTCGTGGTATTTTTTCTTTTCTTTTGAATTTACATTAAATTACTATTCATTTTATGTTCGAGATTTTTTTT
Organism: Micrasema longulum; assembly: GCF_059751315.1. Taxonomy (NCBI): domain Eukaryota; kingdom Metazoa; phylum Arthropoda; class Insecta; order Trichoptera; family Brachycentridae; genus Micrasema; species Micrasema longulum. The sequence continues at coordinate 450,783 of NW_028277473.1, read as the reverse complement.
AACTTACTGTGGTGCTACTTGTGAAAACCTGTAATTGGCTTAGTTGTTATTTGTTTTGCCATATATATATAAGATAATTATAGCTGTTGGTTATCCAAATAAATAAAAAAAAAAAAAAAAAGAAATATGTATGTTTTGAAAATTAAAAAAAAACGAACATTTTTTTATTTTTTTTAATTAATAACCCGCTAAGCCTCTATTTTAGAGGCTTGTCAGCAAGTGGGAAAGAGGGGATATGGAAGGAGGTAATGAGAAATTCACCAAAACACCCAGACCAATTGAGAAAAAAATCTTTCATGTATTTTTTTCTTGCAACTAGCGGCAATCAAACCGCGACGCCAGTTTCACAGTCGGTCGTCTAACCAACTGCGCCACGACGCCTAACCGTTTACCCAATCAATAAATATCGTTAGCTGCAGGAATATAGGGAAGTGAAAAGAGTGTTTGAGAATTTAGCATCCATCGAAATAAAAAATAAAAAATATTGAATTAATTATACATTAATAGCTGTTCTTATATACCACTGCTCTGAAAGCGAGTGATTTCGCTTTATTTCTTTTAGCACGGTTAGTTGATGCGATGATATCTTGCTCGTAAATTATTGTAGGTCGACCATTTCACTTCGCGGTGAAGAAATTAGCCACGCATGAGATCCAGGATCCGATTCCATACAAGACCACGAATCATTTATTCGAAAAGAGATTTCCTCCAAATTTTATCGTTCCTCTGGTGATTTATCCATTTAAGAAGTTATAATGAGAAGGAAAGGATTTATTAATTTTACAATGTTTGAGTTTGTCCAAATACTTGCAGACTGGCTGGATTTTTTCTTTTTAAATTTATTTCAACAGAGATAAACCAGCCAATGACAAGTCATAAGCCCTAGACTTTCATATTCCCTTCTCAAAAACGTTTTCCCTCTCTGTTGAAATAAATTTAGATTTATTAATTTATTTTTTGGATTAAGGCTAATAGGGAGCTATACAAAATCTACCGAGCGCCCGATGTAATCAACTCCATCAACTCCATCAAGGTGGGACTCTCGAGGTGGGCTGGTCATATAATTAGAATGAACGATGAAAATCCCAAAAAGGCCTAATTTTCTCTGTGCCACAAATACGACGAAGACTAAGAAGGCCCAAAATGCGATGGATGGACTGCATAAGTGAAGATATGATAATGTTCAAAATGAGGAACTGGAGAGGAAGGACAGCAGACAGCAGAGGAGACTCCTGGATTCATTTATTTTCATTTATTTATTCAGACATTTAGAACATTACAGAAAAAAGACCCTATTTATTCTAAATACAATAATTGATCGCAAATAACAGTAGATAGTTATGTTAATAAAATAATATTCAGCCAAGACCCACCCGGGGCTGTCGAGCTTGTGATGATGATGCTGTGCTGGTTAGTGCGTTTATCAACCCTTAAATTATAAATTGCCTAGACATAGACGGCCTGAGAAAACTAGAAACACTTGCCTAAGTAAAATGTTTGACTACAAAGTTTGCTTTAAATATTAATAACATAATATTACTGTTTGAGAATGGCCCCGTTAAAATAAATGAAAATGTGTTATAAAGCCATCAAGTGGTTAAATCCATAAACTAGAATGATGTATGGCTTTATATTATTATATTCTGTATTGTAATTTAATTTCTGTTTATATTGTATTTTATAACAGTATGTACCTAGCTGCTTTAAACCTTTAACTGCATTTCTTTAGATGTAAAAAAAAATATTTTTTTAAAATTATTATTATTTTTTATTTTTTTAAAAACCAACTAAACTTCTAAACTCAGTTCTATATTTTATTTCTTTATATTGTATTTTTTTCAATTTATGTTGTTTATACACTCATCTTTTTATTTTTATGTTTATTTTTATACTAACTATACTTCTTAACACTGATCCTATCTTTAATTTCTTTATATATATATTTTTTTAATTTTTGTTGTTTATATACTCATCTTATTTTTTTATACCGACTTTACTTCTAAACACTGCTCTATCTTTTATTGCTTTATATTGTATTTTTTAAATTTTATGTTGTTTATATACTCATGTTTTAACATACTACAACAGAGATGAAGAACATTTAAGAAAAGGTTATATAGAAGTCTAGGCATCTACAGAGCTTATGACCTGTCAATGGCTGGTTTAAGTGGCCACTTCCAGTCCTTGCCTACAAAAATTTGGACAAACTCAAAATATTGTTGATAAATTACCTGGTCCATGAAGAAGTATAGAAATTGAAAAAATAACATTTTCAGGCGTTGCCTAGTATGTAGGTGAAATAATTCAATTAAATGAATCTCACCTGCATAAATAAAGGTTTCAGCTCTTTAACTTCACAAACATCAACAGATGAAAGAATTGAAGGAATATAGATGTTCAAATATAGGCAGAATGGTGAATGTTACACAGTGTGTAAAGTGGCCACTTAAACCAGCCATTGACAGGTCATAAGCCCTGTAGATGCCTAGACTTCTATATCACCTTTTCTTAAATGTTCTTCATCTCTGTTGTAGTATGTTAATATAAACAGCTCCCCAGGGAGTTGAATCCAGTCCTTGTCTACAAAAATTTGGACAAACTCAAAATATTGTTTACTCATGTTTTGTATAACTTCCATGTATGCCTTATAGGCGTGAAAAATTAATAAAATAAAAAATAAACTTTATAATGGATGTTTGGTCTACCATAAGTAAGTAATACTGATGATGCCATTCGTTAGTTCTACGTACTGTCAAGTTTAAGGGCGTTCCAAATTCTTAGTAAATTTACAGTAAAGTTCTTTGTCTTATTACATTTGAGTCCACCCCCTCGTGTCTGTCTCCTTACCACGCTCATCAATTTGCAGGACTGAATTCATTACGCCGCTCGTGTCCTGGGAAGGATATGGCGATACCCTCGAGTCTAGTCAGGACTATGTAATAAGGATCAACATATCGCCGCCAATACTTTATTGCTGCGCTATTCCAGAACAGGACGTATCATTATAATAATGTTTGGATAATTTATATAGCGCCATTTTTGTGAAAATCACCTCAAGGGCGCTGTACAATAAATAAATATCCCAACACGTCTTGCAGCTGCAGAGCGCATAGACGGTTGGGATTCTAGTTCCTCGTCTCCAATTATGATATATTACAATTATGATATATATGAGCTAGATAACAGAACGTCTTGCAGCCACAGAGCGCATGGACAATAAGAAATCTAGCCCCTATTAACATTTTTATTTTTAAAATTTTTATTTGACAATGAAATTTAGAGCTTAAGTGATATTTTAAAAACGAAATAAAAAGCGAATTTATAAAATTAGAAGTTAGATAGCAACAAGTCTTGCAGCTACTGAGCGCACGGACGGTTGAAATTCTCTGTGCGTTACGAATATATTCTTGGCAAAAAGAGGGAATCAACGTCAAAAATTGAATAAAAATAGTTTATTTGTGTAAAGTGGCCACTTACACCACCCAATGACAGGTCGTAAGCCCTGCAAATGCCTAGACTTCCATATTCCCTTCTCAAAAACGTTTTCTCTCTGTGTTGAAATAAATTTAAATGTGAACAACTCCCTAGAGAGAAAATCCAGCCAGTCTGCAAGCATTTGGACATACTCAAACATTGTGCCCCCCCTCCCCCCGCAGTGGGCCGCGGTAAAATTATGAAACGTTGACCGGTCCGCGGTGACTAAAAAGTTGAGGACATGAGGACCACTGCTCTAGGATATATTGCCAGGAATAGGATTAAATTAATAAGAGACTGATTTGTGTTTTATTATGTGTAAATTTTCTTCTTTGATTGATGCTACGATGTGATTGATTTATTACGCGCAATCTTGTACGAAATATCGTAATTATCGAAAAGTTTTAAAGTCTCGAAAAGTCACAAAATTTTGAGACTTGGTCTCCCAGCCTCGTCTTCTCTCGTCTAGTCTCGAGACTCAAACTTGGGTCGAGACTGGAATTAGTACCACCGGTGCAATAAAATTACCTGCGGAGGCTTCTCCGCCCTCGCGCCGCACAGCCGTGATGTATGCCCGCATTTGTCTTCATCCCCTGTCGCCCCACGAGGACGGGGACGCGGACGGTGACACTTATCCCGAATCCTCCTGAAGTGAGCTATACCCCGTCTCCCGTAACAAAAGGTATTGCACTTTGCACAGTGAATTTCGCTAAATTAACTTTGAATCCGACTGCATTATTGCAACCCCTATATTTACGTTTTGTCAGTATTTGTATGCAAGCCACGTTCAGCTCCGCATATATATTACGCTAGTTTAAATGAGACAGACCGCATAAAAGAGAGCTACAATTTTTCTTTCGAACGGGAATGAACATTTTTGATCAAAATAATAATGTAAATTTATTGCAGCAGAGAGGGAAAACATTATTGAGAAGGGAATATGGAAGCCTAGGCATTTACAATATCCTGATGAACAGATGGGCAAGTCTCTAAACCAGTAGACATTTAAAAGTCGATACTTATTTATTTACTTATGTTATTTGTCAATTGTTAACTACTTTGTAAATTACTAATGTTAGTTACAATTTTGCTGCGTATTTGATGATATTTTTTTTAAATATGTTTTTTGCTATACATATATTTATATTTATATTTTAGTATGTCTTTTACTGTGTTTCTTACTATGTTTTAAACATTCTACATGATTAAACCATCTCAAAGACCCTTTCTTATCTTATCAATTATACTTGACTCAGATTTACACTCTCGCCTGATTTCATCATTCGTAACCCTGTCATACATTGATTTCCCACACAGTCGTCTGAAAGATCACATTTCAACCGCGTTTTAAATGCATAATTTTAGGTAAATAACATGATAATAAATAAATATGTAATTTCTTTTCTCAAAATACAGGGAATACGCATTTTATAATACATTTTTTCAACATTGATACGATGTGTATAAGTTAGTAGGTCCGTGCATACAAAACATTGAAGTTCCATAGTTATTTTTCAGCCCCGCCAAATGGGTTTCAGTCGTTTCAGCAAATGAAGCATTCACAGTTAGTCATTTTCAGTAAATACTTGCAACGGGCCCTGTTAGCTAGTGTTTGGTAAATAATTGAATGCCCGATGGGATCCGGCTTACGGGGGCGCGGCAGGGGAAGCGGAACCGGAAATGAAATCCATGGGGGCGGATTGCCCCCGCCACCCTCCCTCTTTTCCTCACTCCTTGGTCATTAACGGACCCTGCTTCTGATTTAGACCTATGTTGATAGAAACATTTTTCAGTGTAGTTAATTTTTTAGACCCCTTTGATGTGCTACGATTTGTTTGATTTATCTGTGAACTGGCGAATTAGATGCGGAAAAGGAATGACGAAGATGAGTAATATTTTGAGTTTGTCCAAATTTTTGCAGACTAGGGTTGGATTCAACCCCCTGGGAGCTGTTAACATCAACATATTACAACAGACATGAAAAGCATTTTTTAAATTAAAAAAAATAAAATAATTAGTAAATTTCATAAATGGAACATGTTTTTTTATATTCTATACATACGTAACTAGAAGTGCCGTTAGTAAGTTTACCAAGAGAACCGTTGTAGCCAGTTTACAAAAGACCTTTTGGATTTGGAACGTAAGTAACCAATAAGAATAAGTCTTCTATCTCGTTTACACTTGCGGTTATTATATTGATAACCTTTTCTAATAGTGCTGTCCCGAAACAATCGATATTTCTATTTGTAAAATTCCGATTAATGACAATTGAATTAGTAATATTTTATTTTTCATGTGGTTTTAGAGTGCTTTGTAATCAGAAGTATTTTGAATTAGGTTTATTATAATATTTAGAGGGAAAAGAAATATATACATAATATTTTATCATAAAACATAAAACATATTTATTAAAAACAAAAAATAGTATTTAAAAAACACAATATTGCAAAATACAGAAACTGCATCAGGAAAGGAGTCAATGTGTTTTAGCAAACTGAATGCAATTTTAAATATATAAATAAACATAAATATCTACATTTTATTATGTTTTTACTTACTAGATAACCTTAGGTAAGTTTACCTGATGTATAGGAGTAAAGTATGGAATTGAAAAAACAAGGATTAAAACAGGCTTGCTGTCAAAATGCGATTTCTCCGGCAAATGTGTAGCAAAACTATGAATGATAGGTGTACAAATGTCGAGATCCATACTTAACGCGAAACTGATTATTGACACAATCAAGAAAACAGTTTTGCGTTTGTTTGAACATGTAGAGCAAATAAACAGTGGTTGAATTCCTAACAATTATTATGATACAAATGTTGACGAATGCAGAAATTGAGGAAGACCGAGAAAGATACATGACCAAATCCGACAATTACTTGAAGATGGACATATCAGAAGTTGAAATAATCGGGATGATACGGAAATAGTACCACTTCACTATTTAGAGTGGCAGTTAAGGTGGAGATAGTCATGATGTTCGCCAATTTTTGCAGAGGAGACGGCACTTGAAGAAGAAGAAAAACACAACTACAATAAACACACACAAAAAGTATCCATATGTTTTTACGGCTTTAGTGAGCTCAACCATGTGGCTATTCATTATTCATTGGTAGCTGCTCGTATTCGTGAAAACGAATTATATCAAATATTCCGATGCCTATAGTATTGCTTAGTTCTTTGGTAACCTTTTTTATGATGGCCTGATTTTTAATTTATCTTTCTCTAAGAGGGCGTGTTTTATTATAATCTCATTTTTTGTAAAAATATTAATCACATCCCTAGAAGGATACAAGAGCTCTTCCTTATCCTTCAATTGTATAACTTTGTTACGAGATTAACAAATGGGTGAAATCTAGTCTTTTGTCTACAAACATTTAAACAATTTCAAATATTGTATAAATTTGTGGTTAGCGTTGATTTTATTGGCATTATTGGATTTTATATGCACCTAAGCATGTATCATATTTCAACCGTTTTATTATATATTGAACTACAAATGCCGCTTTGTATGTTTTTGATTGGTTATTATATTCTGATTTATCACCTCCTAGTATTTCTAGATTAGCTAGAAGTTTTTGCAAAAAACATTTTTTTCAAATACCAAGTAAAAATGTTTAAAAAAATAAAATGATTTGCAGTAGGTTTAGAAACTCATTTTTATTATTTATTTATATTAATCAATATTTTAAAAACACAATCTAAAAACAAAATAGCAAATTAAGTTAGAAATAAAACACTATCGATCAATCGACTTATTTTTAAAATAAAATACTGATGTTCACATCACTATTTTTTTTAAACAATCGCATCCTAATGTCAGTTTCAATGGCGGCCTTTGCTCATCATTTTTTACTTATTTCATCCAATAAACATATATATCATGGCGTAATTATGCACAAATCGATGGAATGAGATGCCGAATTTCGGGATATTTTTATTTTGGGTTGAATTTGTGCACGGTTTCACTGTACAACTTGGCATTTTCAAAATTCATAGGAGCTCTGCACACAGTTACGAGTTGGAAGCGATTGTTATGCCGGGCTCAATTAAATTTCGTATTAGCTAAATCTTGACTAATGTTTGACACGAGAACACGCCCACTTCACAAATCGAGGTATTTGATATATCTGTGCATACGTATCTATTTTTATACACCTAGAAAATGTTATAACTGTAACTCTCCAAAAAAAGAGACTAACTCTTGTGCTTGGAGAGTGACTTACACTGTTATAGTTGTTTATTTATAAGAGTTTATATAATTTTGAGTATGAGAAAAAAAACAACAACAAAGGATATATTAATAAAAACAGAAAATAATAATACATTTAGACTAATTAAAATTGAATGCAGTTTTTATAGAAGGGAATATAGAAGTCTAGGTATCCACAGGGCTTATTAACTCTAATTGGCTGGTTTAAGTGGTCACTTTACACACTGTGTAACATTCACCATTCTGCCCATATTTGAACATCTATATTCCTTCAGTTCTTTCATCTGTTGATGTCAAAAGATAAACCAACCAATGACAGGCCATAAGCCCTGTAGATGCCTAGACTTCTATATTACCTTTTCTAAAATATTCTTCATCTCTGTTGTAATACGTTCAGTCTAAAGATGATGTAAATATGAGATCCGCGAAGTGTGTCAGGCTGAGACATGCATTATCGACAGAATCGAGAAAGGGGTGCTGCGTTGGTTTGGACAAGTACCTAGAGCGAATGGACAGCGAAAGAACGGCTAAAAGGATCTACGATGCGAATGTTGATGGATGCAGAATACGAAGATGACCGAGAAAGACATTGAAACGCTTGAAGATGGACATGTCAAAATTAGGAATAATCGGCGTGCGTGCAAGAGAAGATGTATGAGTTTAGAGGAAGCGAGGTATGTACGCATATACAGAATGATGTGGCGTTCTATCTTCTCTGCCTATCCCAACGGGGAAACGGCGTGGTGGTTTGTATGTTTGTGAAGTAATTAGTATACTTTAGTACACTCAGTATGCATAGTTACTTTAGTTCCTCATTGTCCTTGGACTGGCACTAGAAGCGTAAGACTGATCATGAAATAACAACGCAGTGTGGGTGCGGTGAACTTAAACATATGTTAATAAGTGTAGCTCGCCCGCACCGCGCCGCAAAACGCTCGCCACTGTGGCCAAGCTCTAAGGACGTTTTTTTATACCTGTTTATATTTTTACATTTATATTTCTATGACCGCTTTTCCACTTAATATTGTATCATTACTGTTGTTGAAGATGAAGCTTTTTGAGGACATGACGTTGGAGAGTCTGCTCGTTTTATGACGTGATTAGGAAGTTAATAAAAACATCTGAAAAGTTTAATGGTGTTTTAACTATAGTCACTTTGTATGTGAATTACTCCATCAGACTACTTTAATGATCCTTACAGTATAAATTCTATACAAAGTTCTTAGTTCATGATATGAAATCATAATTTTAGAATATCTTAAATTAATAAAACCTAAATTTATTATTTAAACTTTATACTGATATGCTGCATAGTTTTTAGGTAAATTTTTTTTCATAAAAATCTTGTATAATTTTTAGGTTTAATTTTTTTTTATAAATCTTGGGTATAGGGAAATTTATGATTGAAAAATATATATACACATATTAAGCCAAATATGTTAGTATTAAATTTTTTTGTAAAATGCAGATTTGCCGTTTATGTTGATAAAATAAATACCGCGCAACAATCAATAAAAATGTGTAGTCAAATACACATTCCTTCTAGTCTCTAAACTGTTGTAGCCGAGCATACCCTGAAGAAACTCGGTCGGATAGAGCCAAGGATAATACCCGCACTCTCTCATGTAGAGATATCTCAGAAACTTCCTTTGGATTTTCTCTATCATAAGATAGTACTTCAGTTCATGTGGCCCCCAAATCATCGAGCCACTCTCGAGTCTACTTCGCACCAAGGAGTTGTAAAGAGTTCTCAGTACGCGGGTATTTTCAAAAACCCTGGCAGTACGCAGAACGAATCCCAACATCTTCAATAATAAATGCAACTCCCATATATATAAAAAAGGCAGTGGCGTATTATTTTTCAAAGGTCACGCCGTACATGGAAACGGTTTATTCGTGATTTTAAAGCGGAAATGCAACAAAACTCGAGTAATACCAACTATAGCAACGCTTTTAAAATGTCTTGTACGTTGAAGCATATTAAGCTGCGGGAGGTACCCAGTTTAAAGTTAGACAAAGGAGAGTGTGTGGGGAAGGGGGTAGTGTAGTCTAGAGTCTAGACTCCAGACTCAGACTGCAGGACGGCGGAAGGTTGGAGCGCCGCCCGGCCGCCATACTTCGTGCGCCCTAAGAACTCCATATTAATCATTACGACCGCCGCGCCATGGACAGTAATCATCTCCCGAGTTGGAGAAATTCTTCAGGTGATTCTCACTATGTGTAAATGTGTGTTTTGATGTTCATTTTTGGGGTAACTCTACTAATATACAGGATGTTTTTAAAATTCAAAAATGATGTGTTAGGAAATTAATAAATGCCCATTACCTGGCAACATGTAGGCCAATTTTTATTACATTTATTAACAGTGACGGGTATTTATATAACGGAATTTAGTCTCATTGTTCAATCAAGACCTGAACATTTTTGTACACAAAAAAGCCACTTTCATGACACAAGAAATAAATCATTTACACAAAGAGGGCCCATTTTGCGTTGCAGTCAAAATTTATAGTACCTAAGCTTCCCAAAAAAATAAAGTAATAAATTGTATTAAAATATTTCAAGAGTGTTAAAAGTAACAAATAACAACAGAGATGGAGAATACCTACCATAGGAAAAATGGTGAATGTTACACAGTGTGTAAAGTGGCCACTTAAACCAGCCAATGACAGTTCATAAGCCCTGTAAACGCCTAGACTTCCATATTCCCTTATTTAAGGTATTCTCCATCTCTGGTGTTATTTGTCCTCCGTGGTGTAGTGATCGAGACGCCTGACTCACGCACGGAAGGTTCCGGGTTCGATTCCCGGTGAGAACACAAAAATTAAAATGTGATTTTTCCCAAGCCTGGGTGCTCTGTGATGTAATTCACCACTGTAATTAGGCCTCCTGGCCTGTTGTGGTGCAAAAAAAAAAAAAGTTTAAAAAAAAAGTTAATCTTAATGGACATTTGGACAAACTCAAATATTGTAGTGTTAAAACTGTTTCTATTCAAAATATTCAAGAAATATACAGAATAAATATTTATAAGATGCAATTAAGTGGTCAAAGTAGCTTTGTCTTCAAAGGTGTAAAAATTACAATAATCTCCCTAATAAACTAAAAACTATTAAAACTCATGTTAAATCAATAAATAAATTCAAAGTAAATTTAAAGAAATTTTTGAAAAAGTGTAAAAACTGCTTATAATTTTGAATGTATTATTATTTACTGTTTTTCTTTTTATATCCTGTGAGTTTTTTTTCTCATTTACTCGTATATTCTAAATTAAATAAATTAGATAAATAAATAACTACAACAGTGTAAGTCACTCTCTAAGAACGAGAGTTAGTCTCTTTTATTGGGGAGTTACAGTTACATTTACTAGATGTATAAAAGTAAATAGGTATTGATTAAAAAAAAACATGTACCATTTATGAAATATATTTGATTAATAAAAAATATTTATAAATGTAATAATGTATTAAATGTAAAAAACGTAAGCCAGACACTAATATAATGTTTTTACTGTGTGTATTTTCTTAACTTTTTATTTATTCACTTTATTATTTCATTATTGAATAATGTTTTTTTTTTACCCTTTTCGTGATTGCATTGATGACTAGTTTTTTACTAGACTGTAAGAAATGGCTAGTTGCAATAAGTCCGCCATTCAACCGTGTATACTTTTATTTTATTTAAGAAAAAAATAATATTTATCACTTTGTATATAATATGATATTATGGTTTTTAAAGAATTTTTATTATTTTTATTATTATCATTATGAAAAATAATTAAATATTCTACTTTTAATGTCCCTAAAGTTTTGTTTAATTTTATTGAACTTTTTACCAGCATAATTAAAGAACCTAGTATCAATGTCGGACATTCGCCTTTTTAAAAAAATGGGTTTTGATTGGATATGAAAGAAAAAAAGTTTTCTTAATTGCAAAATAAAGATACATTAATACTAAAAACGACATTTTGGAGTATAAATTGAACGTAGTGAAACTGAGATAATAGCACTTTTGTGAAAAGGGTGAATTTTGAAATCTACACAACAGTTAGAATGTTTTTGACTTTAACAAACGATAAACAATTAATACATAAGTTTTTATTTATATTACAAACAAAAATCTTATTATAAATTTGACCAGTTTTATGATTTTTAAAGTACCGTAAGATTTTTAAAGTGCTGTGAGTGTTTTCTGCGAATTGAGAAATGGCGTTTTAGTGATCGACACCTTTTCAGAAGGCGATAATATAGTTTAGTTTTATGTATGAAAGCGGTCTGGCTGTTTTTAGCAGAACATAGAATTGATCTTACTGCACCCGATAACATCAATATATCATTTTTCCAAAATTGTGGACTGGCTGCTTTCTGCATAACTACGTTCAATTTAGGTGTTAAGTATGTAACTAATATTGAAAACTGCCTTTTACTTTACAATATTTGCATCAAAAGTAGACATTCTATACATTACAAGATCTAAAATGTAATGGCGGCCGTTATTTCTTCATCTTTCGACAGTTCAAAATCGTCGAAGTCAGAGTGTCTTTGTCACCTTTAGAGTTAAAAGAGGGTGTCATTAAAAAATAATGGTTCTGGTTCTCTAATGAACTAACATACCCCATCGCCTTTAGAATTGGGAAAATTCGATTGAGAGTGACAGATACACTGACTGAATACACTTAGGTTTCACTGACGGCTATAGGGGCATTAAAAGCAGTAAATATAAATTTAAAAAAAAACGCGAATCTTTTGTGAACAAAGAGTTAATGTGTAGATCGGAAAAGAGGCCACGAGATCTTTAAAATGGATGCTGAAGTGGATTGGGCTCTCAATGTTATTAGAAAACCTATATAAAATATAAATTTATTTCTATACACTGAAGATAATAATACTAATAATAATAACCATAGTTTATTAACAAAAATAACAATAACTTTATCTACTACATACACACTTTGGTAATAGATTTCTCTGGATCATGTCTAGTCTGCCTAACTAGGTACAACCTGTTTTAAGGCAGACATTTTTATGCAAAAATAAACATTAACTTTACTACCTACTAGTTAATTTAATATATAGTTGTACATTATTAATTTATTATTTAAGAATGTATTATGGGTAAATTTTACGATTTTTCTCAAATTTAACCCAGTTACCATTTTTTACAAATTTATTAAATTGAATCCGGGTCATGGTTTTGCAATATTTGGGTAACATATGAAATATTTTGGAGCCCAGAAACCTGAAATTTCTTTGCCCGAATTTAGAGTTTGTGATAGACCTCATGACCCATCCTCTAGTTTGACTTCTGGTAGTGTGGGAGAGTTTCTTTTAGGATTTGGTAGAATAATTTGCTCAATAAATAATAGATAAACCCCTCTTTATTTTTGTTTTATAAATATTGACCATAGTAATTTTTTTTTAAAAAACGGACAGTTGCAGTTCCATCGGTTTCAAAAACGAACTTAGACATTTTCTAATTATGTTTAATTTAAATAATACTAAGACATATTCGATATTTAAAGTGCAGAAAAATAAATCTTCCCCCATTTATTTTATGAAGGTATAAACATATATTTAATATTGGGGTCTTGTGTGCCCTAAACATAAATTTATCTCTACTGAATAATGATGATTACGGTTTTTGCCAATTTTGATACTAAGGTCCTCAATTTATAGTTTCGATAATTCAGCAATTATTTTTTTCAATGTTCAAACTGATGGAGAGTACAAAACAGTTATGTGTGTGAAATAGAACCAAAATGCAAGACGCCATGGCTACTCTCAGGTAAAAATGCCGAATAAAGAAATCGAGTAAAGATTATATGAGATGGAAGAGTAGAAAAAGATGTTGAAAGTAGAGTGAATGCGGGCAACAAAATGAACGGCGCACTAAGCACAGTAATTGCTAATAAAAATATGTCGCGGTTAAATTGCGATCTCTTAGACGAATGTGTGGGAAATCAATGTATGACAGGGTTACGAATGATGAAATCAGGCGAGAGTGTAAATCTGAGTCAAGTATAATGGAAAAGATTAAGAAAGGGTTTCTGATATGGTTGGGTCATGTAGAACGAATGGACGACGAAAGAATGGCGAAAATAAATGGCAAGGAAGACGTGGCATGATCAGATAAACCAAAATCTTAGGTCAGGTCATGTCAAAAGCAGACAGAACTGAAGGGCATGTGTGACAAGATGTGTGAATGTGGAGGAAGCTAGGAATGTATGCCAGGATGGTCCGCCACCTGCACGGCGTAGTGGTTTGCGCATTGCCTGGGTTCGATTCCTGGAAGGGCCGACATGAAATACTTGTTTATAAAGTGGTTTCTGGAATTGGCACCTGAAGCGTCTGACTAATCAGCTTACCTTATAAACTCGAGACAAGATCTGGACTTTTTGGTGTAACTCTTTTTAGATTATTTTTCTTCTTCAAAGCTCAGCTGTCAAAACTTTATCCAACCACCCAGGAACGAAAGATGAATACTAATATTTGCATTTTGCAGATATATTTTGAGTATCAAATGCGCGACTCGGGGAGTTGCATAAATTTTAACTAAGCACTAGATTTAAGTTTCGATTTGTTATGAATAATGGAACAGCGGTATTGAGGTGTGGTTTGGATGTGTATATTTAGTATGGGATTGTAAATTCACGGCACAGCTTCCGAAAAGTTGCAACATCTCAAAAGACATGAATTCCTTCAAAGATTGCGATCTTGCTCGGAAAACTTTCCGAAATAAGATGAAGAATTATTTGTATCAAAGCAAGACTAAATTCAGCATAATTAATTTTCTTTCATAAGGCAATACCTTGTTTTTTTACGTATGTATAATATTGCGGGGTAATAATGTTTTAATGACAACATTTATTTCCTAAAAAAAATTAACAGATCTAGTCAAAGATTGAATAGTTTACTTGAACTACCTTATTGAAAATCCAGACTCAGGTAAAGACACTCATTTTTCATAGCTCCAAAACTGTTCAATGCATTTCATATGGACAGTATGATAGATATGAATTATTTGAATTTATTTCGATTTATTTTTTTTTTAAATTATGGATAAAAAAAACAGATTTAAATATCGCGGGCATACAAGAGAAATTGACTGAGTGACAAAATCAACAATGTTCAGGGGAGCTATTTTAGTGTTTTTTTAGTTCAATTTCTTCTCAAAGATTAGATTTTTCAAGTAGGTGGTTGATAATTGTACATTATCTGTAAGATACTTTCAACTTTAATGTAAAGCATAAACGTATTTCAAAAACATTATCACTTTTAAATAAAATAAAAAATTGAAAAACTTAGTCAATTTTGCCTGTAAAATTTGCCATGAAATTTTGCAAATAAACATTTTTTTTTCGTTCATTGAGGGAGGTAGTACTTTAGTTTATTTTATTTTATAACCATAAATTATGTTTTTGGGATTTTTTAAAATTTATAAAGGGTTAATAAACACAGAATTCCAAAAAAAAGTTAAAAGGAACAAATAATTAAGAAGTGTTACCTAATAATCTAAAGAATAGATTTTATTAATGATCTTTTTATAAAAAAAAAACATATCTGTCAAATACAAAACGTACCTATACTAACTTACTAACTACTTACTAAGTCTAGGCATCTACAGGGCTTATGACCTGTCATTAGCTGACTTGAGTGGCCACTTTACACACCGTGTAACATTCACCATTCTGCCCATATGTGAACATCTATATTCCTTCAATTCTTTCATCTGTTGATGTTTGTGAAGTTAAAGAGCTGAAATCTTTATTTATGCGGGTGAGATTCAATTAATTGAATTATTTCACCTGCATACTAGGCAACGCCTGATTTTTTCAATTTCTTTACTTCTTCATAAACCAGGTAGATTTATCAACAATTTTTTGAGTTTGACTAATTTTTGTAGACAAGGACTGGATTCGAATCCCTAGGTAGCTGTTAACATTAACATATTACAAAAGAAATGAAAAACATTTTACAACTTCAAATATGAGCAGAATGGTGAATGTTACACAGTGCGTAAAGTAGCCACTTAAACCAGCTAATGACAGGTCATAAGCCCTGTAGATGCCTAGACTTCTATATTATTCTGAAATGAAATGAAATGAAATTACCTCCTCTAAAATGTTTTTCATTTCTGTTGTAATATGTTAATGTTAACAGCTCCACGGGGAGTTGAATCCAGTCCTTGTCTACAAAAATTTGGACAAACTTAAAGTATTGTTTTTACGTCGGACACAAGTGCGATGCATTTGCAGTAATTCAGTGCTCGGTTAATATCCATAGAAGCTTGAAATCGAGTTATGTAGTACCGAGCCCCCCCTCCAGCCACCCAGCCCCCACCACCACGTCTAGCCACCCACCACTGCCATAAGACTACTAGCCCCAGTAATATCTTGTATCTTGCATAGGTGATATGATTTTTACGAGCGCCAGACAAAGGAAAATGGTGTTTCAGGAATTTTTCAGATATTTGATTTCCAGTTATTTTAGGGTATGTTGTCTGTATTCGAGCGGATAAAGAATACAGTTCTATGGGTGAAATATAACCAGAATCCTGGGCGAGTGTTTTTGGCTAGATTGCTCTCAGGCAAAAATCCTAAAAAAGGGAATCAAGTGGTCCGCCTCGAGTTGAAATGAAATATTTAATTTTTTAATGTAACAGAAATTATCAAGCAGCCAGTGGGCCACATGGCGACGGTATCTACCTACTGTCTACAAAAGCTTCTCTTCGGACATCTATCTCCCTTTGTTAACCATGGAGTTGAAACAGTGCTTTATTTATTTAGTTTTTTATTGCTTACTTCTTGGCATGAACACTTGACAAATTTACTACGCTCTATTTTTTGTTAATTTATTGATATCATTTTAAATTTGCTAGAATTCCACTCGTCCATGCGCTTTGTAGCTGCACGATGATTGGTTATCTAGCTTTCATATATCAACTTTAAAATACCTAAATTTTGTAAATGGGGTCTAGAATTCCAATAGTCTATACGCTTAATAGCTGCAAGACGTGTTATAATCTTACTCCTTTTTATTATTAAAATTTTTATTTTTTTCAATATCATTGGTACACAAAATTTATTTGTCAATTTTTAAAATGTGTAAATGGGGGCTAAATTTCTAACTGTCTATGCGCTCTGTAGCTGCAAGACGTCCTGTAATCTAGCTCCTATCTGTTATAATTTTTTATTGATCTTAATTGAAAACGAGGAACTAGAATCCCAACCGTCCATGCGCTCTGTAGCTGCAAGACGTACTGGGATATTTATTCATTGTACGGCGCCCTTGAAGTGATTTTCACAAAAATGGCGCTATATGAATTATTGAACCAGATATAAAGGTGTCAAAAATTTTGTTCCACCGAGCAATTTCAGATTTACATATGTACAATTTATTTATTTTTTAAATCGTCCTAATCGGTTTTTTTTAAATGCTATTTCAAATACAAGTAAGTTAATTTTAAAAGTCGAATTCAAACCGACGTAACTGTCCGTTTTGAATCAGAACGGCTAGGTAGCAGAGCTAATGTGGCTAGAGGCTGCCTTATTAACTACATCATAAAAATAAATTTAGTTATTAAATTTTTCCACCTTTTTTACTATCTAACGGAGTATGCCGAGATTTCGAAAGAGCCGAATTTATAACACCTCGGTAAATAAATACACACGAAAGTTAAGCATACCATCTTGGTAGTTGTCAAAAGTTGTATGGAAATAATGTTTGAACATGAGGGAGTATTTTTTGCTTTATTTGGGATTTATTTGAGTTTATAATTGTTTTGAAGTGGCCTGCTTTTATCGCAGATGCCTATTAAAATACAAAAGAGAAATATTTTAATTCTTAACTCAGTAATGAACAAGAAGTAAAGTTTCAGTTTTACTTATTGGTCAAATTCAATAATATGTCAAGTCGGTAGAGCGCACCGAGGTAGATAGTGATAGTAGAGATGTTAAGTATACCGTCTCGGTATGTACCAATGAAGATGGCCTTTGTAATTGCCCCCCTGAACTGGAACCTGAAGCGTATACTGATCACCTTACTTTCGCCTATGAGGTAGACTACATTTGATTTAACAATACAGTGCTCTATGCATCATCGGGTGCGGATAAGGTTTGATGAAGATGATTGATTTAAGTGTTTTTCTTCACAAATGTCAACAAACGGAAGAGTTGAGGAAATGTAGACGATTAAACATAGGCAGACAGATAGATTCCCGAGGACTTCCCGCGGAGGCGGAGGGTAGGAAACTAAGGTTTAATGTTTCCAAATGTTCGGTCACGCTCTTCACTAGGGCCCAAAAAACTTTATTTTTCCGCTACAAAATGCTAAGGATATGGGCGTTAGATTTGTGAGCACCATAACATGTCATGAACACAGAGACAATCAGTGGTAATGCGTTGAAGATGTCAGGATTTGTTCTGCATACTGCGAGGGTTTTTGAAAATACCCGCGTACTAAGAACTCTTAACAACTCGTTGGTGCGAAGTAGACTCGAGAGTGGCTAGATGCTTTGGGGGCCACATGAACTGAAGTACTCTCTTATGATAGAGAAAATCCAAAAGAAGTTTCTGAGATATCTCTACATGAGAGAGTGCTGGTATTATCCTTGGCTCTATCCGACCGAGTTTCTCCTGGGTATGCTTGGCTACAACAGTTTAGAGACTAGAAGGAATGTGTATTTGACTACACATTTTTATTGATTGTTGCGCGGTATTTATTTTATCAACATAAACGGCAAATCTGCCTTTTACAAAAATTTATAATACTAACATATTTGGCTTAATATATATATATATTTTTTTTAAACATAAATTTCCTCATACCCGAGATTTATAAAAAAAATTAAACCTAAAAATTAAACAAGATTTTTATTATAAAAAATAACCTAAAAACTATGCAGCATATCAGTATTAAGTTTAAATAATAAAACATTCTACAGTAATACAATAAAAAAAATCATAAGTACTATGATGATTATGGTATGATCGATAATTTTGAGATTATGATGAACATTGGTTCGTATGTTCCTGATAATTACCTAAGACAGCGTCAGCATAGATTGTTTCATATTCCGATATACAGAACCAACTTGACTATGGTTATGCCCGTTGGAAGGGCTACCACCATGCTGAACATCATCGCTCTGGATCTGGAGCAAGACTCTCCTACCGTTTTGACAAGAGTCTGTATGTATTTTTTGTCTTTTTACAATATATACTTATTAAATTTTAGCTTCTAATGTATTTATTATTTAATTTAATAAATTAATTGAATAGATTAGAAAAAAAAATGTTAGAAAATGTGTAAAGTGGCCACTTAAGCCAGCCAATGACGGTTAATAAGCCCTGTAAATGCGCTACGCATCTTCCGCAGACTTCCCTTCTCAAAAATCTTTTGTATAAATACATTGAACTCCTTAATAAAGATACCAGTCTCGAAAATGTCGCGAAAGCGATGAAACCGGTCACTGGATTCTCCAAATTTGTGGATTAAAGTATCACTCGTCTTTTATTTATATAATAAACTGTATTTTCTGTTTATATCTTTACTTAAGTTTTATTTCTGTTTAATTTGTGTTTTAAATTTAAATATTAATCTTAATTTAATAACTAAATTTATCTCTCAGTTTTTTTCCTTTCTTTTGATACATGGCATACAGTAATGACATGCATAATATTGAAACTACAAAGAAAACATCATTTTTTTCTTTCTTCGAGATTTTCTCAGAAATATGTCTAGCCGAGATATTGCACTCTTCATACGGAGAGCAGATTTCACTACAGGCATTAACGTAAATAATTTTAAACCACAAAACACTAATACGATTTGTTTTCGTCGAGTGGTTTTCATTTTTTTTTGTTTATTTATGTCGCATTGGGCTCATCGGAATTGTGATTCTAGAAGCCGGATTATACACGTATTACAGAGTATTGTTAAGGGAAGATATGAACCCCGGCAGGGTGCGGAGAGAGCGCAGCATCCGACATCCGCTGACTAACAACCCTAACAATATTGGAGCTAAGTACAGCAACATGGCGGCGCGGCGGTGAAAAGTTTATTGAAAAGGTTCGTGAAAAGGGTTAATTTATATGGTTCTGGAGGGAGTAGGAGATGGAAGAGGGAAGAACCTAGGATTCCACAACTTTCAAAACTGTAAAAATATCTTTTTTTCTAAGCGTGGTAAAATTGAAAATTGCAACAAAAGTAGCCAATATTTGTAAATATCTATATCGTCTTTTTTTGTGTGATTTCGTATAGGTTGGATTTGATCGAACATTAAATTGCAGAAGCCCTGATCACTTTGTAGACAATTAAAGCTGATATTTTTAATATGCGGAGCAGTAACTTTGTGAAACGTTCATAATCAATAGATTGAAATAAAAATATTTTGTCTTTTATGGACCACTCTACAACATCATCAATGTCTTTTATAACCATGTATTTTTCAACGTTCTTTTTGTTTGCTTTTATAAAACTAGATACAAAAAATAAATATAAATATTTTTATTTTTTTTAATCAGTCCATATTTAGATTTCTGCTAGAAAAAAATATCTTTAAATTTTTCTGTGAAATCGCGTGTTGTGAGTCACGATATTATACTTAGGAGGCGTCAAAATGACTTGTTATGTATGTCCTATTTTTGGTAATTTTTCGCCAAATTATTCATGTTATATTGGCTTCTACTGCTTTAAGGGTTGAGTAAATGTTATTAAATATTTGTATATAACCACTTACCGACTTTTCTATGTCTACTTAGGAATGTGATTTTATACTTAATTGTTAGTTTTTAATAATGTTTTAATATATAGTGGGTTTTGCATGTTGGTTTGCATGTTGGTTAAATCGGTATCCTGACGAAGAGACGGGTTCTTCTCGAAACCGGTAGACATAGAGTAGTCGGTAAGTGGTTATATACAAATATTTAATAGCATTTATTAAAATGTTTGACCACAAAGTTAATGCTTTAAATATTAATAATACTTTAAGGGTTTGTTTATTAATATACGACTTAATTTACCTTTTACAAAATAGTAATATCATTAGTGGAAAAAAAAAGTGTTATGATCTAAAAGTTATAGTTATGTAAAAAAGAACTTATACCGATTTTTCTAAAGCTTTTGACAAGGTCGATCACCAAATATTGTTGACCAAACTGTCTTCGTTTCGAATTCGTGATCCATTGTTATCTTTCTTTAAGTCATATTGAGATATGATATATGATATATCATTCACTGAGGTGAATGAAAACAGTTTGTAAGGGTAAATAATTCCATCTCTAACAGCTTTAATATATCTTCGGGTGTACCACAGGGTGCTCACCTTGCTCCTTTGCTATTCAATCTGTTCATCAATGATATAAAAAATGCTTGTCTTATTTCATCAATTTGGCTGTTTTGATGACACTAAAATTCTCAAACAGATTGACAGCCCTTCCGATTGTTCATTATTACAATCTGACTTATTGTCTTTTAGCACCTGGTGCTCATCCAATAATCTAAATCTCAACTGAAGTAAATGCAAGGTTATGAGATTTTTTTTTGTCTGGAAAATCCAATCATATACGACTACTCACTGAACGATGAAATATTATCATCTGTGTCTAGTATACGAGATGTAGGTATTATACCTTATAATAAACTTTCTTTTACAATTCATATTGAACATGTTATCAATAAATCCTTAAAACTTCTTGGATTTATTAACAGAAGCAAAGCTGACTTGACATCAATACCCTTAAAACTCTCTTCTGTTCCCTAGTTCACCCGCACCTAGAATATTCCTCTGTTATCTCATCTCCATATTATGGTGTTCACATCAAGAATATTGGATCAGTTCAACATCGAGTTTTGAGAAAGATAGGCTGGAGGTTGGGCTTATCCAGAGACCTATATACGTACAATGAGTTAGAAACTACCTTGAATATATCTTTGCTTTAAGACCGTCGAAATAAATCCAACCTAATAGTCCTATTTAAAATTCTTAACTCACTCTTTGATGCGCCTGAACTACTAAGCTCAATAAAATTGAATATCCCAACTAAAAACCTCAGACAAAACTTACTCTTTCATACCGATAACCATAAAACTAACTATGGTTTTCATTCCCCTATGTTCAGAATTCTTAGTTCTGTCAACAAACATACCAGTCTTGATTTATTTGATAACAAGTTGTCTTCTTTCAAACGATCACTGAATCAAATTAAATTATACACACCTCTCTCCCGCTTTCACTCCCACAAAGTCTACTATAAACCATTGAGTCTTTCTACTTTTTTTATAATAATTTTCTGTAAATAAATGTGTCCATAAAAATGCCCACTAGGCGTATATATAAACAAATCAATAACTGTATGAAATAGCAATTTTAATGTTAAAAAACGTTTTATAAATATGTTACCAGTAGTGAGCTATATCCTGTCTCTGTCCTGCTCAGTTAGTCGGGCGTATAGTAAACAAAGGTGATGCGTATGCGGAAGTGAGTGACCTACTGAATAGATCTTAGTAGACCGATGTAAATAAGCCGTGCTTTTTACTGTACTTCTTGTTTTGCTTGTCAAAGTCGACGTTATATGACGTGTCGATACTTGCTCCCTCCGCTGGTAATGCCTTTCCTTTCGAGACGACTGTTGAGCTCGGATTTGTAAATATTATATCTCAATGACTAAGTAAAGACAATATAAAAAAAAGATACCACTCTTCTCTTGGCGCATTATGGGGAGGAGCGTATAATAGCAAATCTCGATTGTAATAAACATAATAATTAAATTATGACTTGATGTTATTAAATATTTGTATTTATATTTATGCACTTATCGACTTTTCTATGTCTACCGGTTTCCGAATTTGAAAATACCTTAGTCAATTTTCATGACTTTAATAAAGTTACGGAAGTTAAAATCTCACATACAAATAAGGTTAAAAATAAACACTACGGAAACATTTCACATTAGGAAAGCTTTAAAAAGTAATGTTCTTTGGTCAATAATCAAACAACCTTTCAATATAGTCCATTATACGATGTTTTATTGTGTTGATTACCCTATGCCCATTAAAACTCACGCCCTCCCCCTTCATCCCATCCCTTTTTTTCAACTATTTCTCCCACAACATAAAATAATTTCATAACCTAATCAGAGCATGTAAGGTTTGCTTATTAAAATGCATGTCGTGTTGGTTTTATATTTTTGTGGAATATTTAAGGTGAAGGTGTGTGTATAGTGGGTTTTGCATGTTGGTTTAATTGGTGTTTTGACGAAGAGATGGGTGCGTCTCGAATCCGGTAGACAAAGAAAAGTCTATAGGTGTTTTTGTACAAATTTGTACATTTATTAACATTTAGTAAAATAATAATGTGTGAGGGTGTAAGCGCGGTAATTTAACAAAAAAATAAAAAAAATATTTTGGGTTTGTCCAAATTTTTGTAGACATGGACTGGATTCATTATAAATAACATTTTCAGGCGTTGCCTAGTATGTAGGTGAAATAATTCAATTAGATGAATCTCACACGCATAAATAAAAGTTTCAGCTCTTTAACTTCACAAACATCAACAGATGAAAGAATTGAAGAAATATAAATGTTCAAATATGGGCAGAATGGTGAATGTTACACAGTGTGTAAAGTGGCCACTTAAACCAGCCATTGACAGGTCATAAGCCCTGTAGATGCCTAGACTTCTATATCACCTTATCTTAAATGTTCTTCATCTCTGTTGTAATATGTAAAATAAATGAATGTTTGAGAAGCCGTTTCTTGTTCTAGTATCAGAGAGTTTTATATGGGAAGTTGGGGAAAAGTTAGTTCCTCGTAGTCTGTGAAGACTCCAGCCTTCGTCTCCTCGCTCCCTCGCCCCAGGACCTCCCCACCCTCTCCCCCATCCCTCACCACCCCCGCAGTGCATTTACAGGACCCGACAGGATATTCTCGATAATGCAAATTATTGCACGAGACCAAACACGTAATGCAAATCTTAAGTTTTTGTCCTTGTCCGGGCGGATAAGTAATAAAATTCTACTTGTGAAATAAAGCCAGAATCCTCAGGGAGTTTATTCGATTTGTTGGGTGCTCTCGGTTAAAAATCCTAAAACAGGAAACCCAGTAGTGAGTAGAAATTTTTAGTATTTGTTAACTTGATGCAATTTTTTTTTTTTAAATAAATGCACATAACGCAGTAATTTAATTGTTTCCAAAGCATAAAATCTGTCATATCTACACTGATTTTTTAAATTATAAATCTCTAGATATTTTGTTATTCCTTAAAAAATTTAAAAAACAAAAAAAAATTTAATGCTCATTATTTTAATGATCATATAAATCAAATGGTTCGATTTTTTTTGTAAAACATGACCTCATATTTAACTCATTTTGTGTTTTTTTTTTAAACTACCTATTTGCTTAAGCACGCTTGCTTAAGACGATAGTATACTGCAATAATACTTCAATCGCAATTTTTTAAATCGAATTAAGGTAATCAGTCATACGCTTCAGATGCCCAGGAACAATGAAATATTGTCGTGTGGAACCACCCTTAAAAACAAACTTTCACATCCATTCTGTCAGTAATTGAAACGTGGGCTTTCAGCACGATAGGCAAGCGTGTCAATCAGTACCATGCCCTGCTAAGCCCAAAAGTCGTAACTGAAAAAAATCGCTTTTTGTTTTCTTTTTTTTAATAGATATTCGATAGCCTCACATATTCAATTCATCACTCACGCAAGTCATTTCTGCTTCTCAAAAAAAAATCGGACATAAGACTTATCGTCACTGGATTTTATTTTTCAGAAGTTTTATCTGAGAGCAGCCATCGAGTCAAAAACACGTGTCCGGGGTTCCAGTTCTATTTCCTAACAGAACTGTGTTCTTTATCTTTTAGGTTCTAGGATTCGAGGAAAATCCTTTATTATAGTTTACTAGCGGACCCGACAGATGTTGTCCTGCCCAAACGTTTGCAAAAGTAGGTACTTAGGCACTTGTTTGTGATTTAATTCCAAAACAAGAAATTATAAATATTGAAATTAAGAAAGAAATATTGAATTTAAGTAGGTACCTAGGTACTTGTTTATGGTTGTATTTCAAAACATAAAGTAAATGTTTTTTCAAATATGGCATTCTTTTTGCAAACGTCAAGTTCCGGTCTTCTAACCAACAGAGGGGTGTACTTGTTTAGGAATACGATTTTAAAAATGTATTGAATTTAATATTATTTTAATACTAAAAACCCAATAAAAAGAAATAAATGGGTTGAAATCATAAAAAAAATTAAGTAAAGAATCTGATTGAGATCCACAAAAAACAAATGCTGTTTGTAAACATTTAGAAACAAACTTTTGTAATCACAAAAAACTAACTTATTTCCATTTTTTTGTAAATGCATTCTCCTCGAATGCAACCCTGGTAGATCGATAAATGAAAAAATATGCTCCTTACTTCTTTTTTACATATTCGATTGAAGATTTTAATATCTACGAACACCCACAGCGCAAAGATCTATATTTCTCTGAAAACCGGTTATGCCGTTTAGGGGGAGTTCGGTGACATCACACGTACAGAGGAATTACAAATATAAAGATGTCTGTCAAAAATATTATCTTTTGAGATATGGGACTTTTAAGATTACATACACGATGATTGCTTTTCAGTAAAGATTTGGAAGTACTGGAATATTGTTAATAATAATATAATTAAAATGCCATTATTATTTCTATTATTTTCTCATTTCGCAAATTTAAATGGAGGTGCATTTAATTTACTGCATATTTGAACAAGTTCAAATGAACAAAAATAATCAAACAGAGCAAATAATGTGCAACAAGCTGTTGAACTAACAGCTAGAGGCACTATGGGCGTCTCTTTAGTCTGAGAATACATACTTGAGAAAAATCTCATTGGCTTGGTATTTAAGGAACAATTTGAATAAAAATATGCACTTAACACGGTTACATTTATGTTAATATAAATTAATATAAAATAAAACATTAATATAACACATTTAATATAAAATAATACATTTATGTTAATAAAAATTTCCTCATAATATTTCAATCATGTTTTACAATTAAAATGAACAGCAACCTGTTGTAATATTATTGATATTTTTTCGACAACAATTATCTAAATTTACAAAACTATAAGGCTTCATTACTTATCTCACAATACATACTTGTATGTCAATAAATACTTACTTTGTTATATTTTCCCCGAAATTCAAATATAAATACCTAAATTCCCCATTACCTATTCAACACTTAGCCTTACCCTTAACCATTGGTTTTTCCCTCTATTATGATTAATGTACATGCTATAGTTCATAAGATTATTTTTATTTTCTACTTAAGTACCTTGAATTATATAACTATATAAGGACATTCAATCCAAATAATCTTCACATTCGTTTGAAAATACCCTAATAAGGCGAAACAATTGTCACGAAGTTTTTATTTTTATATGTTTATGTTTGTAAAAATAAAAATAAAATTTTCAGTAGACTCAAATCAGTGTTTGATTTCTAATTATAAGTTTGAATATGGAGTTCTACAAAATAAACACCAAATCAATCAATCAATCAATCAACTTAACACGGTGTTTCATGACAAGTTCCTTAATGTTACGAACTGTCATCCTTTCCACAAACCCCTACCTCCACTGTGTTCCCAATAATTAAACTAGAGTAAGATAATCATGCACTGTTTTACGCGCCCAGAAACCGCGCAGATGCAAGTCAGAATTCACCAATTAGCTTGCTGAATACGACTTCTGCGGATCTAGATTTCTGTTCATATCTGCAGCTTAGCAGTTATTTTGTTTCAATTCATTTACTTCTAACTTATATATACAGCCTGCATTACGTAATGGGTTACACAACCTATAATGTAATAAATACTACAATTGTCAAATAATTAAATTTTAAAAATTTCGTAAAACTCGTGTTAAAATTAAGATATTTTTTTTGTGAAAAAAAGTGGTTTGAAATAAAGAGTTCCATTCAAATTTTATTTACAAAGATCGGTGCTTGGTGCTACAAATATAAAATTGCAAACGGTTTGTAAAAAAAAAAATTAATTTCTAAAAGCTAAATTCAATTCAATACTCAATAAAATCACTTTTGTAAAGCTTTCTTTAGGTTAAACATATGTATTACAATAGAGATGAAAAACATTTTAGAGAATGTAATATATAAGTCTAGGCATCTATAGGGCTTATTTTATTTTATTTTATTTATTTACTTAAGTTAGTTAATATTACATTGTATATTAACTAATATATTTACAATTATAACAAATACTTATTAAATATTTCTTACATAACTACATTATTACAATAAACATAACATTTTTTTTTTAAATCCGTAAGTTTTCTTTCATTCTTCATACATTCAGGCATCTCATCATACAGTTTTAACCCTTTATACATTAAGCTATTTTGTGATTTTGTTTTTTTCTTAAGTGGTAGTCTTATCCTATTTCTATTTCTTGTCCTATATTTATGTACATTTCTATTTAATATAATTTCACTTATAAAATACTTTGGCATGAGATTATTAAACACTTTATATATAAATACAAATACATTATACAATACCAGTCATTGGCTGGTTTAAGTAGCCACTTTACACACTGTGTAACATTCATAATTTTGTCCATATTAGAAGATCTATATTTATTTATTAACATACACGGCACGCAGTGCCTTTTACCTTAAAAAGATACATATTAAAAATAATATAAACATTTCAATATAATGAGAAAAACTTTAAAATTAAATATAAAAGTATAATTTTACATAAATACTATATATTTAACACAGCAGTTTTGTATAAAAAATATATTTAGATGTAAAAAAATAATTAAACAATTTGGGCAAATAAAATTTTAAAAGGAAAATAATTTATTAATGTTTTTCTTTTAAAGGTACAAAATATATGTAGATTTAATACAATAAAATTCTTTTGTTTCAAAAAAAATCATAAAATAATAATATTAATGACAATTAAAGTAATTTAAAAAAAAAGTATATACGTAAATATGGTACACAATAGCACCCATACAAAAGTAAACATAGAAAGCACTATAATCTAAAAAATATTCCTTCGATTCTTTCATCTGTTAAAGAGCTGAAACATTTATTAATGCTGGTGAGATTCATCTAATTGAATTATTTCACCTTCATACTAGGCAATGCCTGAAAAATTGATTTTTACCTTTAGGTATAAAATGACAAAAATATCAC
This sequence comes from Micrasema longulum, assembly GCF_059751315.1. Lineage (NCBI taxonomy): Eukaryota > Metazoa > Arthropoda > Insecta > Trichoptera > Brachycentridae > Micrasema > Micrasema longulum. The sequence continues at coordinate 422,867 of NW_028277473.1, read as the reverse complement.
TATCAAGGTTATTCATAATAATTATAGTACGATAAGCTTACACTCCTTTGGTATTTATTGTAAGCTGACTGGTGGCCCCAAAATCAGTCTTTCTGGGTCCACAGACGGTGCAATAAATCACTCTCCCATCGGCGTCCCGACGCCGACGCCCTTCGCGACAATAGGATAGACCACTTACACAGCCAGGCCCGGCGTGTTCCAACCAGCCCTGCTGGCTGTATGTATGCAGTTTCTGCACTACATATCACAGGGTGAAAGCAAACGGGTGAAATTTAATTTACAATAACGAAGATCAGTAATTATAAATATTTTATTTGTTAATACCTATAGACTATAAAACTAAGTAAAAAAATAATAACTTATGTATTGTACTTTCATCGCTTCGATTATTTAAAGTTTTGTAATTTTTTCATTACTCCGTGACGTCACAAGTTCTCTTTGAAGAGTTGTCCTGGTTGGTGGGTGAGCTTCCTAGAAACCGGAAACATACCATAACACTCTATCATTGTTTGATTTAAAAGAAATTGTGACATCATCACTATAATTTCATGGCGTCGATTACAATGAGAAGTTAATAGGGTTATATTCGACAGTCTATAAAGAAAAATCCGATATTTGTGTATCAAAAAGAGTTTATTTGCATAAAAATTTAAAGTATCTTCGTCGGTAATTAAACATATTTAGAAGAAAAAAATGTATGCATATTCTGCTTTTCATACAAAAAACGTAATTTGACTTTGTACAACAATATTTTGAGTTTGTCCAAACTTGTGTAGACAAGCACTGGATTCAACTCTCTGGAGAGTTGTTAACATTAACATATAACAGAGATAAAAAACATTTTAAATAAGGTAATATAAAATATATTATATATTATTATCCTTCTATATTACCTTCTTTAAAATGTTCTTCATCTCTGTTGTAATATTTGAATATTGACAGCTCTCTAAGAAGTTGAATCTAGTCCTTGTCTGCAAAAGTTTGGAGAAACTCAAAATATTGTTGATAAATCCACCTGGTCCATGAAGAAATATTGAAATTGAAAAAATAAAATTTTCTGGCGTTGCCTAGTATGTAGGTGAAATAATTCAATTACACAAATCTCACCCGCATAAATAAAGGTTCCAGCTCTTTTACTTCACAAACATCAACATATGAACTAATTGTAAATGTTACACAGTGTGTAAAGTGGCTAGCTCTCCGAGATCGACAGCTGCCCATTCGACGATGAAACTCCTCAAGATGTCCCTCATCTGTTGATGCATTGCCCCTTTTTTAGCTTTTAAAGACAACAGCTGGAGGCGCGATGCAGAAGCCTGGGTGAAGATTCGTGCGACATTCCATCGGTGATGGGTAATAAAGAACTCACACGAGAAGTAGTATCATTCATGGTCAATATAGTGCAGGCAATTTGTAAAATAAACTAAAGAAGGGAAAAAAATGCCGAACACTCTTCTAGTGGAACGGAAGTCCGGTTGACAACTGCCAACAGGCCGGCTTCTCCCAAAGAGTTTTAAGTGGTTTCCACTTCACACGATCAAATGCTGAGAAGTGCCTGATTGGTCCACATTAAAATATCCTTCCTGATTTCAAAAGAATAGCTAAAATAATGTAATATAATAGCAAAACAATCCTTTTTTTGAAATATAAACCTTGTATATTAAATTTAAAAAAATAAAAAATTGTTCAAAGTGACCACTTAAACCGGCCAATGACAGGTCATAAGCCCTGTAGATGTCTAGAATTCTATATTACCTTCTCTTAAATGTTTTTCATCTCTGTTGTCATATATTAATATTACGTACTAGTTTGGAATTAAGCGTCATTTTATAACTTCAAATAGCTTTGAAAATTAGATTTATTTATTTAACATGCTGACCGTATCCTCGTGTAGCTAGTCGCTCCAGCACCCCCACCCCCTACACTGCCACCCTTTAAACCCCCACCACAATCTAGAGTCTAGACGACAGGTTAGGTTGAGTAGGTAACTATTTGCATCTACAGTACCCGATACAACTAACTTAACCTACCCAACAATCGAACCTAAGACCAAGCATGGCAGGCGAACGCGCCAACGACTACACTTCACTCTCGTCTCGGACTCTGGTTCTTTTGTCTACACAGAACGGTATTATTTATCCGTCCTGTGTGCCTGTCTAGTTAAATTTCAGTAAATATGTTGATTATTATGTTTACAATGTTATTACTATGTTATTTATTGCATTTCGCTGGCGGTCGGCTAGCCAAATGTAATTGTAATTTAATTTTTACTTTTTTGTATTAGATATTCCTTACTATTTTGGACTTTGCAACAATGGTGATTGGATGCAAAAAGATAATAAACCAAAATCAGTGATCGAACATCCCATTTCCAAGATTATAACGATTTTTTCAGAGTACCTTAGCCTTGTACATGACACGTAAAGCTACTAAATACAGGGGTCCAAATATTAAAAAAAAAACTCCTTACAATTTTGCAAATGCAATATGTTGTATTATTTTTTTATAGTAAACGCCATTTTTTCGCAAATAAACTGTATTTATTTACGAGAAAAACAAAAAACAAACCGACACAATGTTTGACTTAGAGATTACACACGCGTTGACTTATGACTGCGATAACTTAAGCATGTTCATTATTGTTCATTGTGATCGATCAAATGCTTAGCGTGTTTTTAAGCACGTCGATAGTTATTTGTGATTGAGCTACAGATGTTAATTAAAATTTATGTTTATGTAAAAAAAAATACTTTTGGTATTTTTTGATTACTATATTATGCATGTTTCCACGCTGTTGGCTTCATTGAGTTAGGGACACGTTTTTTTTTTTTAATATGTTTCTTTTTTTGAATAATTTACAAAAAATAATTAACTTAAAATAATTAATTAACAAGAAATCCGGTCACTGGTAAAAAATTTATAAAATAATTGTAAATAAAAGTGGAATAAAGCTATAAAGTATTTTTATTATTATAATTAAAATGCAGTTCCACCAAGAAATGTCAGTAGAAAAACTCAATATATTAAAAAATAATAATATTTAATGTATCATCCACCATAGAATATGTATATTAACTTTTTTTTAAATTCCAGTTTCTATTATTCTTATTAAATATGGGTTTGATGTTGTTTTCCGAAATACATATTTTAAAAATAATCTGTTAATTAAATCTGAGACTAAGTACAAGATAGGCAGCAATAAAAGCTAATATATATATTTAATGTTGCTGTATGGAACGCGGGGTTGGACTCTTAAAGTTTAAACGATAAACAAAATTTCGGCCTTCGAACTTTAGTGATGCAGAAGACTGCTTCGAATCTCATGGTCTGATCGTGTCTCCTTAAAGCGGTTTTAAGCTGTTTAAACAAGGAGAGGGAGTTACTGACCACTGACCACTGTCAAAAGAAGAAAACCTTAGGTCACATATTCCCCAATGAGAAGAATGCCCTTCTTCAACTCATCATGGATGAAAAGATAGAGGGCAAGCTGTGGGACGGTAAAGAGCATCATGGTTCAGAAGTTTTAGACAGTGGTTCGGTGTACCGGATGCAGCAGCGCTGATTAGACTGGTCCAGGATCGTAATAAAACCAGAATGATGGTCATCAACTTCCGGTGTAGCGGCAAAAGAAGAAGTAGAAAAATAGTTCATTTACAGGGTTTATGTCCTGTCTGTGTCCAGACGGTGGAAGAATACCGGACCAGACTCGATGGCAACTCTCAGGTAAAAATCTTGAAAAAGAGAATCGAATGGGGAAAATTCCCTTTCATTGGGTTGTGTTTGGTGTGTTCGCCTACACTTCTAAGGGTCTTGGGTTTGATTCCTGGGAGATCAATTTAAAAAAAAATGCTTATAAGCTGGTATTTGCAATATTTCTCTGTCGCTGGATTGGCACCTGAAGCGAAGGACTGATCACCTTACTTTCCTGTAGCACATGATCGAAATACACAGCATGTGCTTTCACGACTTTGCATTATTAGGCAGCCGGGCCAGAATCGTCCTAAAATTCAATTTTGGCAAATTCGAGTATATGGTAAAATTGAAATAAACATCGATTCATAATGCTAAAACTGTATTTTTTAATACAAATATTGACAAATTTGTTTATTGCTCCATTAATTAATTATGACACCTTAGTTGGATGTTTTTAAATAATTGTTTATTTAGTAATTTTAAGTAAAATTTAAAACCCTCGTATAATGCATTTTGAATAGAAATATTTTTTCATTTTTGTCTTGTTTGCACTAAAAATATTTTATTCTAAATTAAAACACTATTTTTTTTAATGGAGCTAAATATTTTTTTGATGTATATTTTTTAAAACATAAATATTTTGAAAAATATACTTTCACTAAACTTTTTATTACTAGCGAATTTTGCGGAAAGTTGGATATTAAGATTTTTATTGTAAGCAATAAGTTTTAATTGAGGAAGAAAAGTAAAATCGTGCGCACACTTGCGCCAATCAAAAAAAAATCTAGAAAAAGGACATTCCAAAAATGTATTGATGCAATAAGATATTATTTTTGATTTTGAAAAATCGATAAAAAATAAATATTTTAACTTTTTATTAATAAATGATTTATTTTTGACAAGCTCAATATTTTTTACGTATTAATATACCAATTTTGATTCAATGTACATAAATTTAGCCACAAAATTGTGATTATTTTTACTCTCGGTAAGTCTAAATATGTGTCGCCAAATGTTATCTTCCAAATAATTGTTTTTTATCATTGATAAATAATAAAAACAACAAACAAACATTTAATAACCGACAAAATAAACAATACAACAATTAACATTTCCAGAAACAGATACCAATTTTTTTATTTCAAAATACAAAAATGTACAAAAACACAATTGTATTCCCATGAGTTAGCAAACTCATTCTGAATGATTAAAAAATATTCTTGATGATAAATGACGTAAAGTACACCTCTTCTAATTTACAAAATAATATCGGAAACAAAATCAGAATGCTACTCTGATGACTGTTACATATATAAGGGAAATGTTATATTTAAGAACCCTCTTAATCATACCGTAAAAAGGTCTCTAAAGATTGACTCTTATCAATTTATAAGATGCTTTAGAAATTAAACTATACGTAAAATGGGAGTGTGATGTATCGTCAAGACAGGCAGAGTACATGCAAACTTTACCTGGTGAAAGTAAACTTATTTCAGATGCTAGTCTTTTTACTGTCTCTTTAGTTACTCTGAAGTTGGTGGACTCTCACAATGGGCGTGTGATATAAGAAAACCAAACACCATCATTTAACAGATACTGCCGTCCAATATCAATTGAGTTAACCAAAGCAAAACCAGCAAAAACACGCGAAGTTATTTCGGGAATCTTTAATCGCGAAGTTATTTCGGGAATTTATATATATAATTCCTCTGTACATGTGATGTCACCGTACTCATAAACGGCTTAACTGATTTACGTGCGGTTTTTAGAGAAATGTAGATCTTTGCGCTGTGCGTGTTCGTAGATATTAAAATCTTCAGTCAAATATGTAAAAAAAAATAGGTGCATAAATGTTTTATTCATCGATCTACCAGGGTTGCATTCGAGGAGAATGCATTTGCAAAAAAATGGAGAGAGGTTGTTTTTATGCGTATAAAAAAAGTTCGTTTTCGAATATTTACAAACAGCATTTGTTTTTTGTGGATCTCAATCAGATTCTTTCCTTAAATTCCTTATTATTTCTACCCATTTATTTCTTTTTATTAGATTTTTGGTAACACTAAAATAATATTAAATTCAATCCATTTTTAATAATCGTGTTCCTTCATAGTACACCACTTTGTTAGTGAGACGACCGGAGTTTTACGTTTGCAAAAAGAATGCCATATTTGAAAAAAATATTTATTTTATGTTTCGGAAATCAACCATAAACAAGTACCTACTTAAATTCTATATTTTTTTAATATCAACATTTTTTAAACAATAGTTTTGGAATTTAATCACAAACAAGTACCTAGATGAAAAGTATTTTTCCAAGATGATAGCAGTCAATCCAACGTTCGGGCAGGCCAACGTCTATCGGGTCCGCTAGTTGATTTTAAAATTTCAGTGTTTCTTCTTCTGCTGATCCATCTGTTGATTTTTGTGAAGTAAAAGAGCTGAAACCTTCATTGATAAGGGGTTGTATCCACAGACTTAAAAAAATGTTGATAAAACCAGCTGGTCTAGGAAGAAGCATAAAAATTGCAAATACTTTCAGGCGTTGCCTAGTGTGTAGGTGAAATAATTCAGCCAAAATGTCATCCGTTATGTAAAATGTTACCAATATGCACATTAAAATTAAAAAGTTTAGAAAAAAAGTATCTCTTCAAATAAATCTTACAACGGTTCGCAAGTAAACGTGAAACGCAGTTCACCCTTTATCGGTTAATGTGAGGTAGGTCTGGTTTCTAAAAATAAATGCATTCGCTACCGTCGAGCGCATCCAGACATTTCGGTCGCTTCAACCCCCGGGTAGCGACGGCGGCAAGGGCGTCGGCGGTGGGGTGGGGGAAGGGGGGGGGGGCGGAGGCGGCGGCGGTCGTTCAAGGTTAAGGTCGCCGCAGGCGGAAACGCACGGAAATTGCCGAAGGGGGAAGGCCCGCTCACGCACACGCGTAAGGGGCTTTCTGTATTGCACATTTGCGCATAAAGAACTATAGTATGTGTTGTGTCGAAGGGGTAAATTAAAACAGGTTTGTAAAAGGTAAGGGTTAAATTATTATTTAAAATATCGCTACTTGAATTCAAAAGTGCCACAAATCGAAATCTGACTTTTAGTAGAGCCAATTAAAATTTTAAACATGATTTTTTGCTGTTTCTAATAATCTTACTTTTTATTTGTCAGTTTTTAATATCACGAGATGCATTTTTTAAAGATGTATTTATCTAATTATCAGTGGCAAATGGCGATTTTATTTACAGGTAAGCTATAAAAAAATATCATATATTTGTACATAATATAATGTAAGTAATATTTACTATAAATTGATATTTTTCTGTTATTCTGTATGTAACAAACGACGTAACTTCGTGATATATTGTATTATATAGATATATTATCCATTACTTTAATACATATTTCATTAAAAAATAAATAAAAAATACCACTATGAATTCAGTCGATATTAGGTATTCAATTTAAATGTCAACCGGCCGAATCGTTCTAGTAATTAATAGTGCGAAAACAGCCGCGTCAAGCGTTATATGTCCTGTAATAAGACGCATGAAAGTAATCATGGTCTTATGTCAAAAGTACCATCTCAAAGAAAAATTGTCCTTAAGAAACAATGTTTAAAATAATGTTTTCCAAATCAAGAACCTTAAAATAATTTGTGTAATCTGCAAGTTTTATTTAGGAGAAAAAACCCGCACTGGAGTTAAGACATTCAAAATATAGTATACTTATTTGAATGAAAAAATAAGCTGGAATAATCGGCTAGTTTCTTGGCTCACCGCAGGCGCTGGACGCGCTTTATTAATATTAATATTAATATTAGGATAAAAATACAAACGGTGGAAATGATTTAAAATAAATGGTTTTAATTATCTGTTTAATTATAGGTTTTCATTATCTGTAAATAAAGTTTCAATAAAACATTATTATGGTTGTTCAAATATAATGGTAAGCTGAGCATAATCGCTTTTTTACACGGTTCGCCCCTGCTAATTATAGAGTTTTGTACAATCACCCTGAAACATAAAAAAATACATAAGTCCCTTTTTTTATAACATTAGGAATAAAAGTAAATTGAAAATTCCGTTGGCGAAACAATCATTTACAAAAGGACCCAAAGAACCCATTGGCACGGTAGTAGATGTTTATAATAAACTTCCAAAAAAAAGAAGAAAATAAGTTTTTTAAAAAAATTGCAAGTGTTAATTTTTCTAATAAATAGATGTTCCTTTAATATAAATGAATATTTGGAAGATGCAATTGAATTAATAAAAATTTATTAAACGTAAATAATGTAAGCTATAGACACCATAACTAGCTTAATGTTTTTACTGTTAGTGTTTTCTGATTTTTTTATTTATTCGTTTTTTATTTTTTAATGTTTAAAACGAATTTTTACGAGTATTGTGTTATAAATATATTTTTAGTCAGACTGTAAGAAATTACTAGTGGCAATAAGTCTGCCATTTTATCTAAGGAATACAAACTCTATGCAGATTAAAGAGGGGGGAGGAGGATGTATGGACAGAGGCCAACACGTCATCCCCACTCCTCAGGATCCCCTCAATGCCTCTGTTTTTTTTATTCAAAAATATGTATTTACCCAAGCAATTTATATAGTGTCCACAAAAAGCTTCCGTGCGTCTCTACCGGCTGCCAGCTCTTGTGCGTCCTTCCAAGTCAGGTTCGCGTCCCGTGGTTCTGACATAAACGGTCGACGAGCAGTGAGCAGTGAGCAGTGGATATTGAGGACTTCGAGAACCTGATGCCTTGTCAAGTAGGTAAGCGTGGTTAAGGCTCTCAGAAGGCATAATCAGTATAAGGCCCGGCCAAACATATCGCCTCGCCCGCTTGATGACAGTTGTCACCGGAGTTTGCTGCGTTGGCTCAAAATATTGTAAAGATTTATCTTTCTATTTACCAAAGTGTACCTGAAAAAAAGGGCGCTTATGATATGAAATTCCTTTGTCTGAGTAAATAGCTAAAATAAAAAAAATGTCTTTATAAAACGAATTCCTTTGCTACCGTCCGTTTAATTAAATACCTTAATCCTTTTGTTTAAGGATCATACCTCAGGGGAGAATTTTCTGCTCCGAGGAAGGAAGAAAAAGGCTGCTGCGAAACGTGCCCTCAGAGGACGTGGAAACTATACCGGGTGGAGGTAAACTAAACGCCCTATTTTTATAAGGTATGTTCATGTCGGGAATAACATTTATAAATATTCGAAATAAATCAAATAAAATAAAAACATTTTTAAATAATATATATTTAGAGAGGATTTTTACTATTATAGTTATGACTATCAATGTTTATAAAACAATTTTTCATTTGCGATTTTCGGGTTTTAAAACGAGCACATACAAAAGAGCTCATAGTTGGCATCACGTCACTTTGACGTCACGCTTGTTATTTATTTTATTATTTTATATCGGGGTTTCGTCGGGGAATCAAAGTCAAAAAAGTAATGCTGATATTGATATATTTAAGAATATTTAAATAATTAATTAACTGTAACGTAATTTATAAAATCAAATAGTCCTTCATGTTAGTTAGGTAAAATCATTTGTCATAACCTGTTAGTATAATTTATTGTAACAACTTTTAAAAAGCTAGTCAAGTAATTAATTAAAATACATAAAAAAAATTAAAACTTATTTGTGCTTTACAATATTTTGAGATTGTCCAAATGTTTTAAGACAAAAGACTGGATTTTACCCCCTAAGGAGTCATGAGAGAGAATGGAGAACATTTTAGAGAAGAGAATATGGAAGTCTAGGCATTTACAGGGCTTATGACCTGTCGTTGGCTGGTTTAAGTGGCCACATTACATACTGCGTAACATTCACCATTTTGCCTATGTTTGAACATCTGTATTTCTTCAATTCTTCCATCTGTTGATTTTAGTGAAGTTTAAGAGCTGAAACGTTTATTGTTGTGAAGATATTGATTTGATAGAATTATTTCACATACTAGGCGACGCCTGAAAACAATTTTCCAATGTTTGAACTTCTTTTTGGACCAGTTGGTTTTATTTCAATACTTTTAAATTGTCCAAATGTTTGTAGACTAGATTTCACCGCCTAGGGAGTCGTTAAGATTTAAGAATTACAAAAAAGAAAGAGATCATTTTAGAAAAGGAAATATTGAAGCCTAGGCATTTACAGGGCATATGACCTGTCGTTGGCTGGTTTAAGGGACCACTTTCCTTCCCTTCTTTAAAAGGTTCTCCGTATCTGTTGTTATCTATTTGTGCATGTTGTGTTCACATGTAATTGATAAACAATATCTAAACATAACAGATTGTGATTATTATACCAATCTCGGATGTATTTATTATTGTTTGTGAACCATAATAAATAAAATAAATTTAAATAAATAAAATGAAATAGAGTCTGAAATTTCTCGTAGTTTGGATGTGGGTAGGAAATATGGGAATTAAATGCAAAAAAAAAACTGCATTTTTAAAATTATTTTATGGTATTTTTAATTTTTTTTATATTACGGACTCTACACGCACGAGGCAATCTTTAAATTACTGCCAATTAAACTCGTATACGTTAGTTAGTTAGTGTTATAAGACAAAAGAAATAAGAGAAAAAGGGGTGAAAAAAAAGACTAAAAGTCTAAGAATAGGTAGCGACACTTAAAAAGTTTCTCAGACGAACAACACAAGTTATAGAATAATGATGCCCAATATTAATAATTGGTTAATTTAAAAAAACGTTTCTATCCACCCGGTATTTGAGACTGGTAAACACAAAGGAATGAGACTTGATGGGGGTTGTGTAGTTAGTATTGTTAAAGTACACACTGTAGACATCTAGCGATAAGTAATGCAACTATACTGTGTGAGACCTGTGTACGTTAACGCAAAAAAATAATTATTTATTTAACAAAAAATAAATTAAACTAGCGGACCCGACAGACGTTGTCCTGCCCGAACGTTGGCTTGTCTGCTATTACCTAGGAAAAAGACTTTTCATTGATAAGTAGGTACCTAGGTACTTGTTAATGGTTAAAATCCGAAACATAAAACAATTCGTTTTCAAATATAGAATTCTTTTTTGCAAATGTCAAACTCAGCTCTTCTCTCCAACAGGGGTGCACTTTATTCATGAATGGGATTTTCAAAAATGTATTGAATATCATTTAATATTTTTTTAGTTTTACCAAAAAATTCAGTAAAAAGAAATGAATGGGAAGAAACTAAAAGGAATGTAAGGAACTAATCTGATTGAGATCCACAAAAAAATAATGCTGTTTGTAAAGATTCAAAAACCAACTTTTTTTATACAAAAAAAAATCTTTTTTTTTTTAGTTGTATGTGCGTTTTTCTCGAATGCAACCCTGATAGATCAATGAATAAAACACGTATGCCCCCAACTTATTTTTCACATATAAGATTGAAGATTTTAATATCTACGAACACGCGCGGCGCAAAGATCTACATTTCTCTGAAAACCGTAGGTAAATCAATTAAGCCGTTTAGGAGAAGTTCAGTGACATCACGCGTACAGAGGAATTACATATATAAAGAACATTAAAACAGTGATAAATGTTGATATAAGGAAAAAACATAAATATTTCGATTCGAAACTAAAGAACACATATTTAAAAAAAAGTCATTGTAAATATATGGGACTGAACCGGAAACCAATTCCCACTGTTTGAGTCCAAAAATGGGCAAAAATTATGTATTGATGTTTTTTTATGGGTTCAAATATATATTTGCAAATATATAAAAGTTTTTCTCGCATATGCGAGTAAAACTTTTATATCCGTTCAGTGTTCCATTTTTTTTAATGCATAGACAAAACTTCGCTAAAATTTGCTTCTGAAGTAAAAACTGTTTTTACTCTCCCCTGAACAAAGGTAAGTTTTGGAATCACGAGTTTCATAAGTTTGGCCGACGATCTACATATTAAGGGTCATAAGCACTATAGACTAATAAATAACATTATGAACTTTTTTTATTATTTTTATTTATAAATCATAAAACACTAAGTACTTTACAGGTATAAAACGTTGAATTACATTCCTGGGAGTTACAATTCGGGACATAAATAATGTTGACATTTAAAAAATAACACATATTGAGAACAAGAAAAAAACAATCATTCAGTCTATTACCTGTGTGGACGGGTACCAGAGAGTAAAATTACGAAAATAAATTATCGTCTGTGCGTGCGGTACCCAATGCGCACAGAAAATGACAAAAAACTTTTTTTTTGAAAAAATGTTTAATTTTAAATGAGTACTGTCAGGCGCGTTTAGATTTTTTTTTTAAAAATATTCATTCGATAGCAATTTTCAACTTGATCCACTATATTACTTGTGTTATTTTTCTGACGTAGGTCCCTTTTTCCCTCGACCGTCTGAGCAGCTCGGCGGTAGTTTTCCTGTCCCCCGTCTCTGCCGAGAAGTGTTTCCTCGCCATTGTTCTGTACAGAATCCAAGAACATTTTTCCTGAAATTTTCAGATACGCTATTCACTTGACCTGTTTTTTTTTTGTGAACAGCCCGTACGTTCTCGCGAATGTCACAAAAAACGACTGCTAATGTTTTACAGCATATTTTGTTAATACTGTCTCGTGTTTAACTAACAAAAGTATGAAATGACAAAATACTTGGCCGAAGCACAGAATTGAAGTTGGTCATTTTTCGTACAGAAATGTATTTTAAAAAATTTAATCTTCATTTCATTAAATTTACAAAAATAATACAGCTCCTAAATAAAAACATTATCATCATCATTATTCAAAACCCAGTGGTGCATAGAGTACTGCATTGGTGAATCAAATGCGGTGTATTTCGATCATCTGTTACATTACTGTAAGATAAAATGGTACTGTAAATGAGTTCTTACAGCAAAGGGGAGCATCCAAGAATAAGCGATGTTATCACTCCTGATTTATGATGACACACATTTTATTTTATTTTATTTGGGAAATCAACAGTTCTAAATACATATTTATTGTAAACAAACAGATATAGTGTATAAACTCAGAACAAATAACAGATTTCCACAAAGTATACAAAGTTAGTAAAGAAAATATATTACATATTAAATAAATACATATAACACAACATTATTTTTTGGTGTGTGTATTTTTTGTACATACACAAATCAGCGGAATGGGGAATGTTGTTAAAACGTAAAGTGGCCACTCAACCCAGCCAATGACAGGTCATAAGCCCTGTAAACGCTCGAATATCGATAATCCTGAATTTGAAAAAATTCTACCTCATCTCTGTAGGAATATTGATAAAAAAATATAAATACATATAAGTTTATACATAAATAAATGTTATTTTCATGTACTTGTAAATATTTTTCAATAATCGAAGATTTTAAAAATATTTTTTTAAGAACAGTAAGTTATTGTACATTGGGCGGGATTAGGACAAAGATGCTTGAAGAGAGGTTAAGGAGGGGAAGGGAGATGTACATATTTATTATTATAATGTCTACTAAGTTACATAATGCATTTTTAGTGTAAATTTTAAATCTGACTGAGTGATGTTTGTGTAAATATCTTTAAATTTTGTATTGTTCACTGAAAAAGTCTTACAAAAAAAAGGGTTTTTAACATACGATGTTTTACTTATTGGTACATGAAACAGGTGGTACCGTCTACAAATCCTGGCTGGCACATGTATTGTTATTAAACTAAGTAATTCTGTACAGTCAACTATTCCTGTCATAATTTTGTGAAGCAGTAGTTGGTCCGTACACACTCTGCAGTATTGTAGAGAAGTGAAACCATGGTAGGTGGAGGCAGTGAGAGTTGATACATAAGAAATACCGGTTTTGTATTTTAGGTACTTTATAAATTTGTTTTGAATATTTTATATTCTTGTTATATACATGGCATGACTATACCTCCTGTAAATTTAAATTGATTCTAAGATTGTTTACGTTAAGGCTATTTGTATATTTGTTAATAGACTATTCAACTAAGCCAAAATTTAAAACATATATACATATCGTATTATTAGCACTTCTAAAATTACTCAGTGTGTGACTTCACTTATTTTTGGTGTGTTCTGCCGGTTGAGAGAGTGGCGGAAAAACTATGTTCAAATACAAATGCCTATTCATCAAAGATCTCTGACACCCAAACACACGCAAATTTCAATATTTCACGTCAGCCATGTCGGGAATTGGACCCGGGACCTCTTGCACGGTAGGCTAACACCCTAACCACTTTAGCACGAGGCGCACAACGGTCACCTTACATATAAATTACTCAGCGTACTTTAAGTGTCTCTTGATACCAACTGTTTATTTAGATAGAGCAATAAAACCACTTGTCTGAGTCGTATAGTTTGTCCCCTGCGAATGTTTTTTTATGTTTGAACAGAAGGTGAATGGGGTCCAACAAATATACTGTGGATAATTAATTATAATTATTAAGGCTAATTTTGTGAAAATCAATAAATATCCTAATACGTCTATTTATTTATTTATGTTTAGATAATATATTAAGCGCCCTTTTTTTGTGAAAATCACCTCAAAGGCGTCGTACAATAAATAAATATCCCAGCACGTCTTTCAGCTACAGAGCGCATGGACAGTAAGAAATCTAGCCCCTATTTACAATTTTTTTAAATTTTATTTTATTTGACGATGAAGTTTAGAGTTTAAGTGATATTTTAGAAAATTTATAACAATAGAAGTTAGATAACAACAAGCCATGCAGCTACTTAGCGTATGGGCGACTGAAATTCTAGACCCCATTGACTAAATTTAGATATTTGGTAGTTGATAAAATTTTCATTTTTTACTCTAATAATATTTGACTCTAAAATCTTTTTTTTTGTTGAAGCCAAGTCTTTTTTTTAAAGCCAATCAACAGGCTTATGAAAGTTCTAACAGATTGGTATAAAAAAATATAAAAAAATGTGTATGCCGATGACACAAAACTATTTTACAAAAGTAAAGACATAAACGATGACCTTACCATGTTGATTAAATGAACAAATACAAACTTACTTACACTTTATGAAAAAAAAATATGTATATAATAATTTTTGAATCTAGAAAAAAATGTCATAAAATAGATGCTTACATAAACGAAAAACGGCTAGTTAAAATTGAATATGTTAAATATTTAGGACTAACAATAGACCGACAATTGACATGGACAGCTCATACCAATAATTTAATTAGCAAAATAACAACATAATCTAGTCTTTTTTCAATATAAAAAAAATGATTCAAAAATGGAAAAAAATCTTATGTATGAAGCCTATGTCAAATCTAAAATATGTTATATGCAATAACTATGGAGAACACGAAACCAAAATGGCATAAACAGACTACAACGACAGCAAAATAAAATATTGAAGCTAGTATATGACGTTCCTTATCTAACACCAACTAAAGAACTTAAAAAAAAAAAAAAACAATTAAATGTGAATGAACTTTTTCAACTAGAATCTTTAAAATTTATTTATAAGTTAGCCACTAATATTATTGTAAACAAAGAACTAAAACTGGAAAAATTGTAAACATGGACATAATAGAAGGATATCAGAACAATACCACATACAACATTCCAAAACAATGCAAGGACAATTGAGACTAATAAATCAGGGACTGAAATTATAGAATATAATAAATTATATAAATTATAAACAAAAGACTGAAAAAAATAATTCAAAAGCGTTTCAAATATAATTATCAACAACAGATTTTGAATTATCAACAACAGATTTTGAATTATCAACAACAGAATATAAATAAAAAAATATTGTAATAATGCGTAAGGGTTAATAAATAAATTTCAAATATTTTTTAATTTTTTAAAATTATGTGATAACCATTAATCTAAAAAATCTATAAATCGATTTAAATTTATAAAGGTATAATTATGGCATAATCTAGGCGGGCACGGTAAGTGTGTAATCGCGAGTCACCGCTTGCTTCTTGAATGTTTGCCTTTGCTGTAGGAACACATCGAAAGTACCGTTTAATGAGAGTTTGTTCACTGTTGTTCACAGGATTCTCGGCAGAGGGGAAAAGAATCCAAAGTTAGTTTAATAATTTCCCACAGCAATGACAGGGTTGGTACGCAAGTTACGGCGAGGTACATTAACGTTTATCTGATTAAGAATATCATGGGCATCTAATGTTAATTTGTGCAAGAATATCAAAGCAGCCTTTTGGCTGGTTTGATATGAATCTCTTCGCAACACTAAAGGTTTCAGCTCTTTAACTTCACTAAAATCAACAAATGGAAGAATTGAAGAAATATGGATGTTCAAAAATAGGCAGAATAGTGAATGTTACGCAGTGTGTAAAGTGGCCACTCAAACTGGCCAATTACAGGTCAAAAGCCCCGTAAATGCCTAGACTTCTATATTACCTTATTTAAGGTATTCTCCATCCCTGTTGTAATATGTTAATCTTAATGACTCCCGAGGGGGTGAAATCCAGTCTTTTGTCTACGAACATTTGGACAAACTCAAATATTGTAAAAAATAAGTGTTTAAAAACAAAATTGTTTTATATGATATTTATTTGAAATAATTCAATATTTAGATATTCAATGTTAATGTCGTTTGTTTTACTATTGGTTAGAGAGAGTTGTTGCCACATTTTAGTCTGGTAATCGCATGATAAAGGTGACCTCTTCTGGTTGTCGTCTGAGGTTAATTAAAGCGATAAATATAAGAGGCGGCATGAGAAAAACCAATAAAAAAGTATTATGGAAATTAACAGATGTCATTAAAGGCGAGATACTTCAACATCTGAATGATACTGGAATTTTCTTTTGTACTATTTACAATTATTGACATTTGAATATATCGGAGACTTGAATAACTTCTCGCTGTTTTTAAGTAAAAATGAATGATTTATTTTATAAAATCAATTAAGAACATGTCATTGAAAATGTTTTTTTACATCATTCTGGTAGCATGCGAATTCCATCTCACTCATATTTAGGTTATCCACGAATCGAGGCATTTTTTGACATCTTCGAAAGAAGAGACGCCCCGCCCCTTCTTTATTTACATTTAAGTCAAGATTAAAATGTCACTATTCAAGTATTTAAATTGTTCCTTTATCCTTCTTCTATCCTTCCCATTCCCTCTCCTCTCTTCATAGTATAGTGTTAATTTTGAATTCTTTAATTAATCTTTGTTTTTAATTTTTGAATAAAATTGTTAGATTTAATATGTCCATGTATTTATAATTTTCTTAAACTGAACGGTTTGGGTGGGTATAAAGAAATTGCCTTAAGCTAATATGCTCGCCCTTATTTTAATTTTATTTTTGCACCACAACACAATTAAAGTGGTGAATTACATCACTGAACACCCAGGCTTGAGAAAAATCACATTTAATTTTTGTGTTCTCACCGGGAATCAACCCCGGAACCTTCCGTGTGTGAGTCAAGCGTCTTGACCACTGCACCGCGAAGGCCGCCTTATGTGTTTATATATTGTATTTGTAATATAAAGTGTCAAATAAAATAAATAAAGAATGTAAGTACTGCTCAGCCAGGTCACGAGTCATCGATCAGTACAAGTGGTAATCGGAAGGAGCAATGTCCGGTAGATTCGGCGGGTGCACTGATTAATATAATATCGCTGATTGGTAATTTATATGTGAACAACACAGCTAAAGTGAAAGTGGACAACTGCATGCCAACAAGTTTCAGAACAGAAAAAGGAGTCCGTCAAGGATTTATTCTGTCTCCATCTTGATCAACTTGCACGGGGAGCTCATAGCGAAAAGAGCGCTGGAAGGCTGGAGAGGAAGTCCCAAAATTAGTGGTTACCCAATCAACATCCTCAGATTTGCTTTTATGATACCACACTACTCGCTAAAGATGAACAGGAAATGGCAGATATATTGGCTCGGGTAGCAGAAGAAAGTCGCAAATTTGGGTTGGAAATAAACAGAACTCAAACGAAGCTCATGATCATTGACAGAGCCAATATGCTACAACCATCAATTAATGTTTGAAGTCCGAATCGATTCATTTACTTTAATCTATGTTTTTAAGCAGGTCACCTCACTACGAAGCTAAAACCGACTAATGTCAAACGTGACTTATTAAATTAGCCCTAGTATAAGTCATATTAAATGTCATATATCTGTAGTTATATTTTATTCAGGCTAAAAGCTTTAAATAACTCAATATTTACTTTTAAATTAAATTAAATACTATTTAAACAGAGATGGAAAACATTTTTGAGAAGAAAATATGGAAGACTAGCCATTTACAGGGCTTACGACCTGTCATTGGCCGGTTTAAGTGGCCACTTTACACTCTGTGTAACATTTACCATTTTGCCCATGTTTGAACATCCCCATTTCCTCAACTCTTCCATCTGTTGACTTTTGTGAAGTAAAAGAGCTGAAACCTTATATCTGTAGGTGAAAATTATTCGGCTTAACCATTTCACCGACAAGGCGACGCTTGAAAATATTTTTTCAATCTTTATAATTCTTATACCAATTAGTTAATCAACAATGTTTTGAGTATGTCCAAATGTTTCTAGACGGGCTGAATTTTTTCCTTGGAAGTATCTAGGTTTAAATTTGTTGCAGCAGAGACGGAAAAATCACGTGGGTGAGATTTATCCGGCTGAACCAAATTACCTACCAGGCAACGCTTGAAAACAATTGTGTGAGTAAAGTGGCCACTTAAACCAGCCAATGACAGGTCATGAGTCTTGTAAATGCCTAGACTTCCATATTACCTTCTCAAAAATGTTTTTCCTCTCTGTTGAAATATTTAAATATGAATAACTCCCTAGGGAGGACATCCAGACAGTCTGCAAGCATTTGGACATACTAATTTTTTTTTGACTTATTTGTATATTCTTTTTTATGAATACATTTTTATTATGTATATTGATGTGTCATAATATTTATAAATGTATTTATTTCAATATAGACAAGTCCCGACTCGGGTCAGGACTGAAGTCGGGAGTCGGGACATGGAATGAATAATTGAACATAGTTATATAGAAAGCAGCCAGCCATAGGAAAGTGAAACTGAGAAAATAGCACTTTTGTGAAAGAGTTAATTATGAAATCTACACAACAGTTGGAATGTTTTTAAATTTAACAAACAGTAAACAATGAACAGATAAGTTTTTTTTATATTCCGCACAGTAATATTTTTATGTATTTGACCAATTTTAATAATTTTTAAAATACCATAAGATTTTTCTAGTGCTGTGAGTGTTATCTGCAAATTGAGACATGCCGTTTTCGTGATAGACACCTTTTTCAGAAGCTGATAATATAGTTTTTTGTATGAAAGCGATCTGGCTGTTTTTAGCAGAATTGACCCTTCTGTACACGACAGCATCAAAACGTCATTTTTTCAAAATCGTAGACTAGCTGTTTTCTGCATAACTACGATCAATTGTGCATTAGTAAAATTGTGAATTGAGTGAATAAAATAAAAAATATATATGTAATAGTTTTGTTTAACTTCTAAAATATTAAGACTAACTGTTTTATGGGATTTCTAAAATGACCGATTCAGATTTTGTAGTTATGTGTGAGTCAGAAATAGAACCTGTGACGTTGCGGTAAAAAAATCATTGTAATGACACATTAATGACGAGCTGTCAGTTGGCTCACATATCCCAGCTTCACTAATTGACTGTCCGCGCTCACACCTATGCGCGTATTATGTATACCGGCACGATTTGCAAATTATTTTATTGGCTCGACGGAGGGCAGACTGCCGAAGAGACAAAATGTCCTCACTAACCTTAAGCTAAGGTTAATCGCGTTTTAACCGCCTCGGAACACCAATTACGGAGTCAATAATGCTTTTCTAATTTCGCGGGATCACAAACTTCAAATTTGGAAAGTTTCTACCTAATATAGTCTTGAACATGGAACGCTCGGAGAATTATCAAATATAATCCTCTCGGGGGCGTAACCTTGTTTTATAAGATAGCTAAATCTTCTTACCGATATTTTGATGATGAAAGATTATGAAAGTGAAATCGTAAAAATATTTTTAAAAATAAGTATAACAAACTTATATTTAAACATTCTATTTTGGGTGCAAAATAAAGATGTTTAGAGCGACGAGAAATTTGAAAATGTTTTTTAACACGTTGTAAAAACGAGAGCATTTAATTGTAAGGCGAAATTTTTTGAAAATCAGTAAAAAATTCATTGAAAATTAACAACTTTGACTGAAGTCACAAGTTTTTTAATTTTAAATCATATATTTATATATTTTTTAAGTAAATTTTATTATATTAAGAAAACATACAGTCATGCACAATAAGTATTAAAAACAACAATTTTTCAACATAAAAAGACCAATTAAGTGCTTATAAATTATGCAATAGATATAAACATTAAATGTGACAAAAAAATAAATAAATAAGAATTTCAAGTGAGAAAAGAATAATTGTTAACTGTTGCGTTTTCTATGGAGGTAATAAATAAAAATATGTAAATAATATTTATATATAATAAAGCGCTGATAATACGATATATAAAAATTAAAAAAAAAAATTGCTTTAGTTTAATAGTCTATTAAAACTTTTCCATTTGTGGACTTTCGTGAAGTAAAAGAACTGAAACCACTATCACGTGGGTGTGGATGTTTAAACATAGGCAGAACGGTGAATGTTATACAGTAGGTAAAGTGACCACTTGAACCAGCCAACGACAGGTTATAAGCTCTGTGAATGACTAAACTTTCATATTTTCTTCTCAAAAATGTTTTCCCTCTGTTGCAACAAATTTAGATTGTAGGCATTTTCGACACCACTTTCTGTTCGCGTTCGATCGAGGGAATAAAGCTGCTCGCGATATTTTCGCAGTGCGCGGTGCAGATGCTGTGAATTATTGATTTATTTGTTGTAAAATAATGAAAAAGAATATATTTTTGACTGATTTGTTGTTTTTTTTTTGTTTTTTCTTGTTCTCTTAATTTGGAAAAAAGGACACAACCTTTCCACTATTTTCAGACCATTTTTATTTTTATTTTATTTTATTTTATTTAGAAAACATACAGTCATACAAAATCAGTATTAAAAACAACAATTTTTTAACATAAAAAGACCAATTAAGTTTTCATAAATTAAAAAGATACAAACATTAAATGTGACAAAAAATAAAAAATAAATAAGAATTTTAAGTGAAAAAAAGATAATTGTTGACATTTGCGTTTTCCATGGAGGTAATAAATTAAAATAAATAAAAATACCGAATGTACACTCCGAGCCATCCACGCACACACATGAACGCATATATAAAACATATACATTACATGCGGCACATATGCATAGCATAAACCACTCAAGATGTACATTCAGCAACTATCCCAAATAATCGACCCCATGAAGAAATTTTCTGTACAAATGCAACGTGCAGTTAAAAATGTCTACATCAATACTGAGTCCGTTATAATTTCTACAGGTGCGTCTAATGAATGAATTCGAGGTATAATTGTTTTTACAAGTTGGTACATAAAAAAGGGAATTTAATCTAGTATAGCGAAGAGGACAACGGAAACCAATATTTTGTAAAAGATACGGCGAATCAACTATGTTATTGAGAATTTTGAAAAGAAAAATTAAATCATATCTAAGGCGCCTTTTTTGTAGTGATTCTATATTAAAATTGATCAAAGATGCGCCGTAATCATTTTCAATGTTACCAAAACGATATTCCAGGCTCCTTATAAATTTCTTTTGAATGTTTTCAATTTGATTAATATATACATTATATTGAGGGGACCATACTAATGAAGCGAATTCGAGTTGACTTCGCACATAAGTATAGTAAAGAAGTTTTAATGTATTTGGTGATGAGAATGGCTTGGAGATTCGTAAGATAAACCCTAGAAGTCTGTACGCCTTATCTACTATTGTATTTATGTGATCTCTAAATAAAAGCTTATCATCCATCAGTACACCCAAATCTCTCGCTTTCATTGAACGATTGACAATTTTCCCAGATAGTTTGTAGTCAAATAGAATACTTTTTTTCTTTCGAGTAAATGACATGACAAGACATTTATCAGAATTCAATAATAACTGATTGTCCTTGCAATAGCAACAGATAGCAAAAAATTTGAGTTTTGAATGCATAAACTTATATCATTGATATAAATAATAAAAAATAAGGGTCCAAGATGCGAACCTTGAGGGACACCTGATGGGATTGGTTTAAATGATGAATTAAATCCCTTGAGTGAGACCGATTGACTGCGGTTACTAATGTAGGAACATATCCAACGATACAGATTCCCCCGTATACCAATGTTCCAAAGCTTGCGAAGTAAGACCGAATGACTTATTTTATCGAAAGCCTTTGAATAATCCGTATATAAAACGTCTACCTGAAAACCTGCATCCATTGCATTCAAAACAATATCGGTAAATTCACAAAGATTTGATTCAACTGACCGTTTCTTATAGAATCCATGTTGATTGGGATTAATATGTGGTTTTATAACATCGAAGAGCTGATCGGTTACTATATTTTCAAGGATTTTACTAAAAATGGGAAGAAGAGAAATGGGTCGATAATTTACTACAAGACTCTTATTTCCTTTTTTATGCACAGGTGTAATATTTGCCTTTTTCCATATTTCAGGAAACGTGCCTTCCTTTATTGATAATTGAAAAAGATAAGTAAGAGGACGCGCAAGCTGTTTAATACATTTAGAAATAAAAAAAGGGTGTATGCCATCAAAGCCAGCACCCCTGCCTGACTTTAAGTTTTTTGAGATATTTTGTTACCAATGACTCATTTATTTCTATAGCATTAAGATCAATTACACTATTTTCTTCGGCAGGAACACTACAACTAGATGCATTAGTTTCCAAAAATTCAGAATGGAAATATTCCGCAAAAGCATTACAAATATTCTGACCGCCAATTACCAAATTATCTTTGTAGGACATTTGAAGAGGCACATCACACCCAGCTCGCTTGGACTTGACAAAAGACCAGAAAAGTTTAGGTTCTCGGTTAATGTTATATTCAGCAGTTGTGATAAAATGTAGGTAACATTCCTTATTCGTGCGTTTTTGTCTTTCCCTCAGCAAAGAAAAAGTATGATAATCAGACGCTTGAGAGTACTTTTTCCATTTTTTGTGAATTTTTTTTTTTCTGAAATTAACTTAATTAGCGGTCGAGTGTACCATGGAGGATATCGGCAATTATTATTTGTGAGACGCTTTTTCTTGAAAGTCGTAAATAACCTGTGTTGGAAAAATGTACATCGAGAGCATGGGCGAATCGTGTATATAAGCGATTATGCGCAGCTAACTATTATATTTGACTATCCATAATAATGTTTTACGGCGACTTTACTAACAAAAAACAAACAAATAATTACTATTTCTTATAAATCAGTGCCACCACTAGTATGTTTCTCCAAATATAAATAAAAATATTAATAAAATGCGCCCAATGCGCAATGAGCCAAAGAACTAGCGGATTACTCCAGCTTATTTCTTTATACAAATAAGTGTACTATATTTTAAACACATTAAACCCAGTAACGGGATTTTTCTTCTAAAGTAAACTTGCAGATTCCAAAAATTCTTTGAAGATTCTCTATTTGGAAAACAGTATTTCAAACCTTATTTCTTAGGGACTATTTTTCTTTCCTATGATACTTTTGACATATGACTCGCAACACACGTGGCGCTCGACGCGGCCGTTTTTGGCATTATTCATTTCTAGAAAAAATTAACCAGTTGACATTTCAATCATAATGAGAATACCTAATACTGACTGAATTATAAACTTTTATATAAGTTATGTGTTAAATTAATGGATAATATAGCTACACAATATATTTATATATATTACGTAGTTACGTCGTTTGAGTTGATTACACAGATGAGAGTTGTTGTATCACACAGAACCACACAAAAAATAGCAATTTATAGTATATGTGCATTATATTATGTACCTACTATGTAGGTACAAATAAATAATATTTTTTTATAGTAAGCTATAAGGTAAGCCTGTAAATAAAATCACCGTTCGCCACTGGTAGAGTGGGATTTGAACCCGGGACTTTTGGTCATTGAGTCCACAATTCTACCTTGGGCCACAGCCCGGATCATGTTAACACAATATAATGCGTAATATTTTTGTATTTATACCAACTTGTCATTTTTTGTTGCTGCGCTAAAAACGGTGTCATTTTTAACAATTTTTAACATTGTGACAAAATAATTGACGGCTTCCGTTGTCGTCTGCCATTCGTAAATTTCGACATCCATTTTCGTATAGTGCTTTATAATTAACTTACGAATTTTCCGTCAATTTAACACATTTTTTGCGGTTCTTTGCCCATTTGACATTGATCTTAATGTAAAGGCGAACAAAAAGAATAGTTAAAGTGACTTTTTGCAATTGTATACATAATTTATTTATTTTATTAAAAGAAAAAAAGACACTTTAGAATGGCAAACAATAAACAGCACTCAAATTGGGCCAGGCCATTCATTTCTTTCCTTTTTTTTTATTTTGCTTTATTTATTTATTCAATTAAGTTCAAATGGCGTAAGTAAAAATATTAAAATTAATTTCAACAGAGACGGAAAATTTTTTGGAGAAGGGAATATGGAAGTGTAGGCATTGACAGGGCTTATGACCTGTCATTGGCTAGTTTAAGTGGCCACTTTATACACTGTGTAACATTCACCATTCTGCCCATGTTTAACATCCAAATTTTCTTAACTCTTCTATCTGTTGACTTTTGTGAAGTAAGAGAGCTGAAACCTTTATTACGTGGGTGAGATTCATCCGACTGAACCAAATCAGGTGATTACTACTAGGCAACGCTTGAAAACAATTTTCCAATTTGTATACTTCCTCTTTTACCAGGTAGTTAATTCAACAATGTTCGAGTATGTCCAAATGCTTGCAGACTGGCTGGATTTCCTCCATAGGGAGTTATTCATTTTTAAATTTATTTCAACAGGGAGGGAAAACTCGTTAAAAATTGAAATTGTTTTTGATAATTAAGACTAGAAATGTATATTGTTTGACCATGTCTATGGTTTGACAGGCACGAGGTGATTTTTTCAAATGAAGACATTCATAATGGTGACTTTTAATATTTACTATTTTCTTTTGTTTACTTGTATGTGTAGAATGTATAAATGTATAAATTCATACTGCAAATAAATCATATTTTCGTAATTTCAGCTTATGTTAATCTGGTTGTTCTTTTCTTTTTCTTTTCTTTTCTTTTCTTTTCTTTTCTTTTCTTTTCTTTTCTTTTCTTTTCTTTTCTTTTCTTTTCTTTTCTTTTCTTTTCATGGTCATGTCATACCATATATATTTGCTGTAAACTTTTTAATAATCAAAAAAGGAATGGCCTACGCTCAGACGCTGTAGTCTTTGTAGGCATTTTTTCCAATTCATGTTAGAGCTTAATTTTAAGATGTATTTTTCTATTGTGTATTTTTGTAATTTTATTTCTATTCTATTCTATTTCTATGTGTATGAAAAAATAACAAATAAAAAAATAATAATGAATAAGCATCACTTTTGTTTTATTTGTGTTAAGTATTATCCCATTGTCGTGAGCCCATTTGATGATATTGTTTAGATCCAATTGAACACTTTTCTCAGCATTAGTAATATCTTTGTCAGCATACAAGATGCAAGTGTCGTCAGCAAATATGTATTTGGTACATTTTTCAATAACATTAGGAAGACTATTTACCTGCGTTATGTAGCAAATTAGTCCTGATACCTGTACGAACACCTCACTGAGCATAACCTGAGTCGAGGCATTGATTTACGTTATTTTTATATTATAATTTATTATATAAATAAAAGACGAGTGATACTTTAATCCAAAAATTTGAAATATCAAGTGACCGGTTTCATCGCTTTCGCGACATCTTCGAGACTGGTATCTTTATTAAGGAGTTCAATGTATTTATACAAAACAGAGATAAAGATTGTATAAATACATTGAACTTCTTAATAAAGATACCAGTCTCGAAGATGTCGCGAAAGCGATGAAACCGTCACTGGATATTCCAAAATTGTGGATTGAAGTATCACTCGTCTTTTATTTATATAATAAATTACAATGAACTTCCATCAAGAATTTTCCCTTACAAACTTTTTTTTTTAATATCATGTTCTATTATATTGATATCTGTAATAATACATGCATTTACACACACGTATTTTCATATGTACATTTATAAATAAATAGTAAAAAAATATTTAAAAAAAAAAAAAAAATCATGAATTCGGAAATTGATAAAACTATTCAAAAACATCTGTTACAAGGATTTAGTACCAAACTTCGCTAACTTTACAGGTCCCATATAAACGATGCCTCTCCTTGTCGCGATATCAACATTTGTTGACAAAGAGGTTGTCTCGTTCCTTCAAGGACCTTCACTATTGATCAAGTCCCTTTTATCCTATTGGGTGCTCCCTAAGATACGTCTCCTGTCCTTACTTTGAATAAGCGATTGAAAAAGTACGTTGAACCGAGCATGGGACTTACAAAAGGACACGCGCAGATTATTATGATCATTCTTCTCGGTCCTCAGAAAGTTCCTTATACCGAGTGTATAGTCTACCGGCGATTGGCACAAAAGACTCTTTCTAAGGGTCTGCAGTGATGTTTTGAGGGTCTAATTAGCCGCTTTATCATCTTTTGAATGAATGATGGTCATCAATCAAAAAAAATATTAATAAAATAATCGGTGTTTTTTTAAGAGAGATAAAATTAGCAATGAGGAACTTTATTATTACGGGAAATTGGATACAAAAAATGTCTTCTTGCGCGGGGTACAAATTAGAGCATCAATTTTTTCGGCAAAGTTTCAAAAGGCAATATTTTAATAAAAACGCACTACTTCGAATGACGTCAGTGGTTCATATGAATCAACCGATGATATAAGAGCTATGAAAGATTTGTGTGTATTTGTCGGTAACCTGTAATTCAACATGTTTAGAAAAAAAAAGTTCACATTGAAATTTTTCACACAGAAAAATTAATTGAGCTTTGTAGGTAAAAGTTGACTTCCCATTGTAATACGACTAAGGACTTAACGTAGCCCCATAGGAAATAATCCAATGGCGTCAAATCACAGGATCATTTTATTACATTAGATTTGGGCCAAACTTATCACGCAGTTAATTCGTGATTTCTCTAAAAGCCCAATATTTCAAAATAAACTTCCACAATTCGTAAGCGTTATATGAGTGACGCCAAGTCACTTTGCCAGGGTGGTAAATTTTTTTACCCTACTTTGCTCATCTGATGAGAAAACTAATGAAAATTGGACCTCGGATTAAACAACTCTGTGGTGGACATTTGACCGACATTTTCTTTAAAAATATCAAATATTATCCAACATGATATAAAAATATCCGTTTTATGTAAAATAAAATTTGTATTATATTTTAAGTTCAAAGTTCATTAATTCAATTACTTTTATTAAATTCACAACGGAGTCCTGGTCCCGTCCCTGATGTATCTGAGCGAAGTATGGACTTGGAAAAACAGGGATGAAAGTAGGCTGAATGCTGTCGAAAAATCTTTCAGGCGAATGTGTGGTAAAACTATGTACGATAGATGCACAAATGTTGAGATCCGTACCTTATGTAAGGCTGAGACAAGCATTATCGACAAAATCAAGAAAGGAGCTCTGCGCTGGTTTGGGCATGTAGAACGAATGGACAGCGAGAGAACGGCTAAGAATATTTACAATGCGAATGTTGATGGATGCAGAAATAGAGGAAGACAGAGAAAGACATGGCATGACCAAATCCAACAAATACTTAAAGATGGACATGTCAAAAGTCGGAATAATCGGCGCGCGTGCATGAGAAGATGTATGAATGTAGAAGAAGCGAGATCTGTATGCAAAGATAGAGTGTTGTGGCGTTCTATCCTCTCTGCCTACCCTTACGGGGAAACGGCGTGATGGTTTTTTTTGTTTGTTTTTGTTTTATTAAATGACCCTTCACTTATCTACTTTGTTGTGTCCATCAATATTTCCGCGTGACAATAAAGTTTTAGAGAAATTAACAGATTGCTTTTTTTTTTTTTACCGTACATTTGTGTCATGATTATATTTTTCCCCATCGTGCAACATTACGCGGCGACATCACGAATGCGCGCGGCGAAAGTGGGGCATAGTGGGGTGGAAATATGAACAATAACTGCAAAAGAACGCAACATGATAGATTCCTTTGAGATTTGGTGCCGGTGGTGTATGTATAACAGTTGACGCGTTCGCGTACTATGCTTGAGGTCCTGGATTTGATACCTAGGAGGACATTTATTTAATTATTTTAAAGAAACAAACAGTCAACAGTGATATAAAAACATTTAAAAAAATACAGTTTAAAGAAAGACCAGCGAAGTTTCTAAATAAGAATCATACATTTTATTAAATTAAACAAGAAAATGGTGTGTTTATGTGTATTTGTATGAGAGTAAGTGTAGATATGTGTTTATGTGTATTAGTGTGGGAGTAAGTGTTCAGGTGTGTGTAAGTGTGAGCATCATTTAATAGTAAGTAGGACGTATCGCAGACAGAAATAATGAGTATTAATTTATTTTTAAATAAATTAAGGGGCATGTAAAATGAATCAATAGATGAAAAAAAAGCATTATGGTTAGAGCAAGAACGATAGAGGAAAGAGTGTTGTACATAGTTAGTGCTACAGACTGGCAGATGGAATAAATATTTATTTCTTGTCACGCGAAAGGAGACATTTAGATTAATTTTGGAGAGTAGGTTAAAAGAGTCTACTTTATTATTTAATAATTTATGTAAATAGCGTAACTCAGATACAGTGCGTCTATTTTCAAGGGTAAAAAATCCGTTTTGTTTGGCAGATTGGCTGTAAGTACAAACCGTTTTA
Organism: Micrasema longulum; assembly: GCF_059751315.1. Classification (NCBI taxonomy): domain Eukaryota; kingdom Metazoa; phylum Arthropoda; class Insecta; order Trichoptera; family Brachycentridae; genus Micrasema; species Micrasema longulum. The sequence goes on along the minus strand of NW_028277473.1, from coordinate 394,299 downwards.
TTTAATATGGTTTAAAACTGCAGTATTTCAGTGTCCGAGACTCGCACCTAAAGCGTAATACCCCCATTTAATGATACGGTGATGTGCCCTATGCACCATTGAGTGCGAAAAAAAAACCAACGATCGTTATTTGCAAAAAAATGTTTCTAAGGTGTCATTGTGATACCCCTATAATTTCTCCCAACAGTCTCTTTACACGTGTGCAAGTTAGGGTCACAAGAGGAAGGTGTTCCATATTGCCCCATAAACACCATCGTGTTATGTGTCTGGTTCTTGGGACCCCTCCCGACACTATTGTGGACCACTTTTACCAATCCTGAATGCGTGAAAAGGAATTTGATTTATTATATGGGATTATTATGATATATACAGTTGCCTACCCTTCTTACATGTTAATGTTTTTATAGCACTTTTTTCTTCTTCATGAAATGCTTATATATATACAAGAAGTATCATTATTCATTTATTTTGCATAAATGGCATATAATAATAATAATGTTTGAAAATATAAAGCGCCATTTTTGTGAAAATCACCTCAAGGGCGCTGTACAGTAAATAAATATCCCAGCACGTCTTGCAGCTACAGAGCGCATGGACAGTAAGATATCTAGCCCCTATTTACATTATTTTTTATTTTTTATTATTTAACAGTGAAGTTTATAGTTTAAGTGATATTTAAAAATAAAATAAAAAGAAAATTGATAAAAATAGAAGTTAAATTTCAACAAGTCTTGCAGCTACTGAGCGCAGGGACGGTTGAAATTTTAGACCACATTTACTAAATTTAGATATTTGATAGTTGATAACATTTACATAATATGATAGCTAAAATCACAAAAAGTCTTGCAGCTACATAACGCATCGACGAGTGGAATTTCAACAACATAAAAATGATTTTAAAAAGTTAACAATAAAAAATAATAAAAAAAACACAATAATAATACATTGAGCAAAGAACTAGTCAGTATGGCTTATTAATATACTACAATAGAGTCGAAGAACATTCTAGAAAAGGTAATATAGATGTCTAGGCATATACAGGGCTTATGACCTGTCGTTGACTGGTTTAAGTGGCCACTTTACACCTTGTATAACATTCACCATTCTGCCCACATTAACATCTTTATTCCATCAATAATTTTATCAGTTGTTTGTGAAGTTAAAGAGCTGAAACCTTCATTTATGAGGTTGATATTTATCTAATTGAATTATATCGCCCAATTACTAGGCAACGCCTGAAAATTGTATTTTTTTCGAAATCAAAATATCGATCACGCTCATTAAAGCGTCATGTACAGTACTTACCGCAACGGTTCATTGGGTGTGAGACGCGGGAGCTGGGAGTTCTACCCCGCCAGTATCTCTTACCGCGCACGCCACGAACGTGGACCCTGACAGTACATTGCAACTTGATTACGATAAATAGTTTTTTAATTCACTATATTTTATCTATACAGATGAAATTTTTTCTTTAATGAAATGAACAAAAAAAATAGAAAGTGCACTCAGGAATACAATATATTTAAGAAAGAAAAGAAAAAAAATATTCATAATCCTTTTTTGTGTAGCACTGATTGAAAACACCATATGTATTTAAAAAAAAATTGAAACTGAAAATGTTTTACTAAAAATATTTACTAATTCAAAATAAAATACACAAATTATTGTAAGACGTAACTCCCCAGACAAGAATTGTTTTTTCTTTTACGTAATGGGAAACGTTAAAAATATAAATATTGAATTTATATAAAAATTTATTTAGTTGTATTATTGTTTACTTATATTTTTTATCGGAATAAACTATTTTTTTTTTATTTTTCTCGTCTCATCGATCTTGAAGGCAATAACTTTGAAAAATTTGTTTAATGTATTTGTGAATTATCCGGTGAATTTCAAATAAATACAAGCATTTTTCGATCCTACATAAATGTTGTAACCTTATTTTGTGAATGACCCTCGTATTACTCAAAAAGACTAACAACTCCTTTATAAGGCACTTAAATAATATTACTAGTAAATCTCTAAAAATATTAGGCTTCATGTTACGCGAATTACCAAGGAATTCAAAAACATAGGCACTTTGAAGTTGATGTATACTTAATTAGTGAAAAGCCAGTTAGAGTTTAACTTTACAATATGGACTCCTTACTACAACTGTCACCAAAATTTTCTTGAAAGAATCCAAAAAAATTCCTACGGTATATAAATTTTAAACTTAGAATCAGTCATGAATTTTTAAATTACGATTTTTTACTAAAAACATTAAATTTGTTAAAACTTAACGATAGAAGAAAAATTATCCACCTTTTAAATTTTTTCAAAATTGTAAATTCAATATGGGATTGCCCTGAATTATTATCTTTCATTAACTTCAGGGTGCCTGGAAGAATGACTAGACAGGTGCCACCGTTTTGTAGCAACAATTCACGGACAGTGTCTACTTGTAATGCCGTTTTAAATAGACTTCATGAACTCGGCAATAGTTATTCCCACGTATCTGATATATTTAGTGTAGGGTATTGTTTCTATAGAACAAACTTTTTGAACTTTTTCAAAGATGGTGAATGGTAATTATATCGATTTATTCATGCATTTCATAATATGTACAGTTTTTTGTTTACTTTGCCCAGCTGTATGAAACAGTACTTATGATTTTCTTGTTGTATTACTGTAGAATGTTTTATTATTTAAACTCTCTACTGAATATGCTAGATAATTTTTAGGTTAATTTTTTAAATTTAAATCTTGTATAATTTTTAGGTTTGATTTTTTTTATAAATCTTGGGTATACCCATTCCTTATAAGGAAATTTATGTTATAAAATAAATAAAATATTAAGCCAAATATGTTATTATTTTAAATGTTCGTAAAATGCAGATTTGCCGTTTATGTTAATAAAATAAAATAAAATAATGATGGTAAATATCAGTATATAACCACTTACTGACTTTTTAAGCCTACCGGTATCGAGACGTACCCGTCTCTTCATCAGGTCACACACTACACAAACATGCAAATACTAAAATACACCGTTACTATTCCATCAACGTATTTATGAAAAAAAATAATTGTTTATTTACTTATATGTGGTTTATTACACATTATTTGAGACATAAGTTCCAACTCCGTGGGAATAAAAGTTCTGTGCTGAGATGGGATGAGCAATCAGTTGACACAGACACATGAGTATGTCATCACAAATATTATATGGGATCAGAAACATAACAATAATATAAAAATAAAAAATATATATGGCACATCAATGTGGTAAACAGTAAACTCAAATATTCGTAAAATCATCAAGGAGTTTCCCACTTAACTCTATCCCACTAAGAAAAATCCAGAACTCAACTCCTCTCTTAAAAATGCAGAGTTAAAGGGTATGTAAATGCCACCAACCACCATGTCCAAACACGCACTAAAATTAGGTAAATAATATTTAGTAGTATGTTACAGAATGTGTGGAGGTGGGGGATTGGGAAGGGGAGAAGCAGGGGCAGGGAGGTTGAATATGAAACGATTGTTTAATTTTTAAATAAAAAAGTGAGCTATATTAAAAAGTTACTTAATTATTTATTAGTGGAATATTATTCTTCAGAAATTATTTAATATAAAACAACTCCATCTGATTTAATTTTAGATCATTTTTATTATTTGAATGTAAAATTTTAACTCCTGTATTTTTATTGAAATCGTGATTTTGTTGGCAAACTCTGAAAAATTATTAATCTTAAAAATATTTATTTAAAATAAAAATGTATTTCATGTCTTAAAAGTATCCTTAACTAGGCAGTAAAGTACTTTCAAAAAGAAATTTACTTTAATTTTTGTATTTTTTAATAATAAATTTCATAAAAGGTACATGTTTTTTTTTAAATTCCATACATATCTACTTTTACACATCTAGTAAATGTTATCACTGTAATTCTCCAAAAAAGAGACTAACTCTTGTGCTTGGAGGGTGACTTAAACTGTTGTAGTTGTTTATTGTTTATTATAAGAGTTTATTTAATTTTAAATACGAGTACATGAGAAAAAAATAAGAATATGGGATACATAACGAAAAAATAAAAAACAATAATATATTCATACTAATTAAAATTTAATGTAGTTTTTACACGTGTTCAAAAAAATTCTTTCGATTTACTTTAAATTTATTTATTGATATATTATTTTTAATAGTTTTTAGTTCATTGGGAAGATTATTATACTTTTTTACACCATTGAAGACAAAGCTATTTTGACCATGAATTGTGTGGAATTTAGGAATTTTAATATTATGTTGGTATTTGAGTGACTTATTCATCTCAAATTCTGTTATTTTTTCTTTTTTATATATTTGTGTAATACAATTTATTTTAAAAAGAGTGTCTACTGTATGAATCGTAAATATTTTAAATATACTTTCCGTTTTGAATGTTGAGGGTTTCTTTAGAATTACTTTAATAATTAATCTTAGAACTATTTTGAGAGGGTTTTATATATTGGCGTATGAACCACTGCACCCTACAATACCATATTGTAACAAAGATTATACAATTGAGTAATAAGCTATTTTTAAATTATTGATTTTTAAAATATTCCTTAATCAAATAAATATGTTTATACATTTTTTAAAAATATTTTTTATTTTGTCTTTAAATAGTACAAACATAATAAATGAATGTCCTAATATTAACTTATATCTAATTATTATTAAAATATATACTAATTATTAACATTTTTCAAACGATATACGTACACTGAAAAATAAAACTTCTACAAAGCTAACACGAATAAGATTACTTTTTAAAATTTATCTGCTAAACACATGTGTTTTTAATTGTACTATGGATTCATAATTTTCTCCTGCAATATATACCAGGGCATAATCCGCAAATAATCTTATTTTACAGTATTTTAGAATTTTCACCAAGTCATTAATGTAAATAATAAATAGTATAGTTCATTTTCTAATTCTATACATATATATATAAATTAACAAAACATCTCATATGTTATTTAATGCCAATATTAAAGCTACGTGTCGCTCGCCAATCTTGATTTACACAAAAATAAAATATTTATGAAATATATCCCAACAAAAGATTTCATCTCTTATATTTCTCAAAAATCAATATTTATCAAAATTAAGTACCCACGGATGTTAAGAATGGTGAATGTTATACAATGTGAAAAGTGTAAATGACTCAAACCAGTAAATGGTAGGTCATAAATAAATAAATAATAAATAAATAAATTAGCCCTGTGAATGTCTAGACATTCGCATTGCCTTCTCGAAATGTTCTCCACCGCTGTTTTAATAATTACAATTAATTTATAATGAATTTGAGAATGTGTGGCTTCGCTCCGCATTCATTCTATGGACAGTCTAGACTAAACAATGGCGTTGGCATTGCGTATTGACGCTGGGCCAACATCAAATGGCGGTCACTCCACTTCCCCTGGCTGTTTGGTTTGGCCTCTCAATAGCCTATAGACAAAACATCACCCGCATGTCTTCACAGCCACACTTCTACACAGCCATAGACAACGGGCACACGTTATAATTAAAGCTTCCAATACAAAGCTCCTTACAACTTTGAGTGCCGCAGAACAGCGTTAATTTAATACGTTAAAAGTTTTATTTTATTTGACACTTTATATACATATATAATAAATATACACATAAGGGCGGGCATATTGCCTTAAGGCAATTTCTTCCGACCTACCCAAACCAAAGTTTGAGAAAATTATAAATACATGGACATATTGAATTTTACAATTTTATACAAAAATTAAAAGCAAAGATTAACAAAAATAAACATATATATATATAAAATAAAAAAAATAACACTATACTATGAAGAGAGGAGAGGGGATGGGAAGGAAAGAAGAAGGATAAAGGAAGAATTTAAATATTTAGATTGTGACATTTCAATCTTGACTTAAATGTAAATAATGAAGGGGCGTCTCTAATAGTGGGTAGATTATTCCACAATCGAGCGGCTACTACTGTGAAAGAGGGGGCAAAAAAATTAGAGCGATGAGAGGGTATTAAAAGGGTTCTCTCGTTACTAGAACGAAGAGATAGTCCGTGTTGTGAAAGAGGTTGGATGAGCTCTCTCAGATAAACAGGCTATCTAAACAAGTTATCTATCATAAACGCTAACCACAAAGACTTTTCGGTTGGACATGAGTTTCGAAGCTAAATTACAATGAAAGCACCTACCCCTTTCCTGAAACTGTTTTCAAAGACTAGTATCTTTATTCATTTTTGCATATTCACTATAATTTTTTTACAACTAATTAAGCTAAAATAATAAATCATACCAACTTTCAAAGTTTTAATTTCACCAATTTTCAATTCCATTCCATTATTTTTAAGGTTCACCCTTCAATTCGGTATATCAATTTGAAATCAATGAAATCTACTTTGTCAGTACATTAATGTTATTCTTGTTTCATTGTTAGCCAGTGAAGGAATGCCGTGTTATTTCTAAGTTGGGATCGCGGCTACACAACTTAGTAATAATAATAAAAAAATAAAAAACATGCAAAACCCCTATATATAGCTGGGCCACGATTACAAACGCTATCTTCATCGGCACGAATCGAGACAGCAAAAAGTAAAATCAATATTTATGTAAGGAAATGTATATATTTCTATGAAACATTCAAGTATCTTCGTCGGTAGCTTGTAATAATTGAATATGTTTAGAATAAAAATGTATTAAAATATTTCATTTTTCTCACAGAATACTTAATTTAACTTGGAGAAATGTTAACTTCCCATTATAATACAGACCCTGGTTTATTATTCATCATCAGCATTTCACGTCCACTCCCTAGCTGGAGAAAATGGTGTCCACAAACAACACCCAGGCCTCTCTGTCCGCTGCCAGCTCATGTGTATCTCCCAATTCAGGTTCGCGCAGAAGGAGATTTGATGCCAAGAACCTGATGCCTTGTAAACTAGGTAAGCGTGGTTAAGGCTCTAAGGAGGTATTCACAATATATGGTCCAACCAACCGTATAGCCTGCGTTTGATGACAGTTGTCACCGGAGTTTGCTGCTACCAAAATAACTTTACAAATGAAACAAATATATAATGCGTTAAATTGGGACAACATAACACTAAATATTTAATATTCTTTATTGCTTCATTTGTTCAATCTGTTGATGTTTGTGAAATTAAGGACCTTATGATACTTATTTTATTTATTTATTTTATTTTATTATTTTATTGACATAAACGGCAAATCTCCCTTTTACAAACATTTATAATATTAACATATTTGGCTTAATATTCTTTTCCTTTAAAAACATGAATTTTAAAAACAAGATTTATAAAAAAAAAAATATAAAAAAATCAAACCAAATATTATACAAGATTTATATTTTAAAAAATAACCTAAAAATTATAAAGCATATTCAGTAGAAAGTTTAAATAATAAAACATTCTACAGTAAAACAACAAGAAAATCATAAGTACTGTTTTACACAGCTATGCAAAGTGAACAAAAAACTGTATATGAAATGCATGAATAAATAAATATAATTACCATTCACCATCTTTGAAAAAGTTCAAAAGGTTCGTTCTATAGGAACAATACCCTACACTAAATATATCAGATACGTGGGAATAACTATTGCCGAGTTCATGAAGTCTATTTAATACTGCATTACAAGTATACACTGTCCGTGAATTGTTGCTACAAAACGGTGGCACCTGTCTAGTCATTCTTCCAGGCACCCTGAAGTTGATGAGAGATAACAGTTCAGGGCAATCCCATATTGAATTTACAATTTTGAATAAATTTAAAAGGTCTATAATTTAATTGGGGGTAATTTTACCTACATACTAGGCAACGCTTGAAAATATTCTTCAATGTTTATATTTTTTCTAGGGTAGTATTCTAAACGCAAAAGCGAGAGTAGAAAACGCATTTTAAACGCGTTTTTATGTACTAAATACACGCTAACAAAGCGATCCGTTCGTGTGCAATTCCGTACAGAATACCAGCCCTCGTGAATTTATCAACAATATTTTGAATTTCTTTATCCCTTCCGTGTATTTTCTTCTCTAAAACATTCTTCATCTCTGTTACAATTTGTTAATATCAACAGCTCCCTAGGGGGTTGAATCCAGCTCTTGTCTATATTGTTCAGTCTTCATACTGTTGAATCGAACTCGAAACCCCTTGCTTGGTAGGAAAACGCGTTAAGCATCAGACTACAAGGCGAATAATTATATTAAAAATAAAACTATTTTGCGAGCTTATTGTCTACAAGGTGATACGTTTATGTTGTGTGCAAGTTCGTCGCTTTAATTGGACTCCAGTCTGGGGAAATAAAATATATTCAGATCTACGATACTTAACGTTAATCCCGTCGTAAACTAGACCCGGCCGTCGTCTGGTGACGTAGTGTGGTGGGGGTAGACAGACGTGACGTCACCGCCCCCACCCCTCGAGGGAGAATTGCATCGCATAGACAGACGTGAAGACAAACCACGTTTTGTTTACTTTAAGTGCAATTTCGATTTGATTCGTTCAACAGGTGAAAGTGTATTCGATCAGGATTAAGAAAAGCTGCCTTATATTTCAAAAGGGATGAAGAGTAATTTATTTATTGATCGTTTTGTTTATTTATGCTTTATCAAGTTAATTCAAAACATCTTAAGAAGAAACACACTTTAAAACACAATTTTCTTGTATACCTAGCAGTTTCTCCATTTCATATAAGGGATGTAGTCGGGTAAAACGCACGAAAAATCAGGAAATCATACAATTTTGCCATTTTAAAACAATTGTCATTTAAAAATTGCGCAATAATAAAAAAATATAAAACATAATTTATTTTTTTATTGGCCTTTTCCATGATGATGTAGGTTATGAAGGTAAAAAAAACGTAAATAAGGTATTGTTAGAAATTTAATGTTACAACCATAATTATCTTCTTTACAGAAAAAGAGAATACGATTCTTTAAAAAAAGGTCTCAACTAAAATATTTTAATAACTAATTAGTATTATCGAAGAAATAGTTTTGCGTAGAAAGAAAGAAAAATGTCACAAAATTTATGTGATTTAAAATGGTCGTATTTCTTTACAAAAACAGAAAATTAAGATTTGGCTTCCGCTATTTGATTGTTCAATTTATAATCTTTAAATTGTTAGAAAATTTTTTAGTTCAATAGTTATTTATATCAGAATCAAGATATCAAAGTTTAGTCTAAATTTTAAATGGCGTAATCTGCCGGTCGAGAGGTGATTATATATTAGTTATATAAAACTTTTAAGTATATTTTTTAATACCTTTAAAATTTATTGTTTTTTTCTAATTTATGAATTTTAATATTTTAGTATTGCGCGATTTTTAAAAACCCTCGTTTTAAAATGGTAAAATTGTATGATTTCCTCATTTTTCGTGCGTTTTACCCGATTACGGCCTTAATTTTTGAAATTTAATTAATTTATTTATTTATATAAATATACAAATTACAACAAAAATTGTATCTCTTCCTCCATGAGGCCAAGGGCCCTGTGTTGAGTTGGGATACAACATAATGGAAAGTGGAAGCATGCGTATTATTAAAGAATCCTGAAAAAATATTTTTTTACAAAAACGAAAATTTTACTTGACAACACGCTTAGTAGTATGTAAATCTATGTAATATCTCTCAGCAGTCTCCTGCAATGGTCTTTTTTATTTGACAAAATCCAATTTTATACACTTCTCCTGAAAATTGCCTTCGTTTTGAAGAACTTATTTTTTTAAAATGATTTTTTTTTAAATTTTCTTTTATTTAGGAAACATACAGTACAGTTACAAAGTTTTATATTTTACACAGTTAGACTTAAATCTAATGGACCAGCAAAGTTTCCATATTATAAAGTAATTATATATTATGTAAGATTATTAATTAAAGTACAAAAAAGAGAAGGAAAAAAAATATAAATAGATGTTTCATTAAAATTATTTATTGACAATTATTGATGGAATTCCATTGTAATGATGTAATAACTTATGTTTACATATAAGTTATTAATTGAAAAAATACTTGGTACACTTCCACTAATTTATTTTGACTAATTAGCGCTTTCACCCTCTAATGGACCAGTCTGAAGATGCCGTAAATATAAGTTATTACATCAATAAATAGAAGTTGTTTAAAAATTTTAATTAAAGAAAAAAAAATGGAGAAAACTTGTAAAAGTAATTAAAAGTTAAGAATTAAAATTAAAAATAAAAAACATGCTCAGATGTAAAAACAAAATAAAATAATAATAACATTTTTTAAAAGGGAAAAACATAAATATGCACATACATATTTTAAGGGATTCAAAGAAACGATGAGACGAGAAAAAAAATAATATGTTCATATTGTTCATTATTGAACATTCTTTATTTCATATATTATTTACACTTGTGAAATACACACACATGTCCACTCTCATTCCATTTTAATACCCCTTTACCCACAACCAATGTCTAAAACATATTTGCCCACATAAAGAAACCGATTTATGTATATTTTATGTATTTCTGTGTATATGTGTCATTGGTTTTGTTCTCTGTATGTTTTGTTTGTTCTATTTTTCACATGTATTTATTTATTAAAACATAACAATAAAAGAATAGTTTAAAACATATTTTTAAAAAAAGAACTATTGACAAACACAAGGGGCATCAAGACAAGATCTGGACTATTTATTTAGTGCTCGTTTAAGTGGTTGTAAACTTAAACCAAAAAATTCTTGGTCTGATCTTGTCTTGAGTTAAAAATACGACAAAGACAGGTCACATTAGAAAATTAAGACCATAGTTGAATTCTGTGCTGATCGATGAACAGTACTTCATAGTTTTCTCAACCTACGAGTCGGAATATGGAATTTTACTTGTCCCAGTAATGATGGAACATAGATTATACCATTCAGTATGCCGAACATGTAGATGTAATCAATATTAGTTGCACGTTTTTGTAGACTAGAAATATTTAACATTTACTTTATAATTTTTAATGTCCCCAATAAATGTTTGTTTTTTTTATAATTTTAATAAAGGCACTGAATTATAAGTGTTTCATTAAGAAAATAAAATATTAAAATAAGACTTATCTTAAAAATTTAAAAAAAATATTCTTAATAATCAGAAAAAAAAAATAAATAACTAAATCAACAATCTTTCCCTTAGTCCTCTGCCAACTAGTTTTAAAGATTGTATCCATCTCACTTCACACTACCCATCTTCAAAAGAACAACATGACAATAAGACTTTACTTATTACCTTCATATTAGTATCGTTTCGATGTAATATTTAGTAATCACTGTAAAAACGAAATAAGATAAAAAATATTTGGTAAGTATACCTTGATAAAGAAGCTTGTTTAGCTTTTAAATAGGTCGGTAGAAAACATACAAAATAAGTGGTTAAAAACTAAGTCGTTTTATATTTATTTTATTAAAATGAATAACCACAAATTTCGTGCTTCTAGTATAAATTTTACCAAATAATTTTATTTACTTCCATCTCTTCTATCTCTTTCTCAAATGCATTTACAATCCTGCTTCTCATTCGCACGTATCGCATCATACGTAAGTCTGTATGCTCCGTCTCGCCTACATAATGTCCGTTGTGATTCTGTCCCGTTTTCGCTTGCATTTAATTTTTCGAGTAAAAATCCCGCCGTCATGATACAGGTCAATATTTCTCACTCACTCTTATGAATATTTTTGTGCTGTGTCTCTTTTCGACGCATCTATATAATGGAATATGTGCAAGTGTTTCTATCGTACTAGATTGGAAAATATATCTTCTGCCCTTTTCTGTGATAAATATGTGGTCTCATCTCTTTCTATCTACAGTAATTTTGTACGTGCGTCTCGATTTCAAGTTATATTGAATTTATCATACGCCATAAATAATTTAAACAATGAGATGAATTCTAAAAAAATGTATTTATTTATTTATTAAATACGCCCAAATTATTAATAAAATTCAAGTGTTTCAAGGTATAACAAAGCAACATGTAGATGTAGGTCTAATAAATATGTGTAATTTTTTTTTTAAAGTATTGAATAATAATCAAATAATAATAATAACTAAATTATTACTATATGCATTTACCAAATATATGTTTTTTTATACAGAATTATTAAGAGTCCTCCTTACTAGGGAAACCTGTTCTAAAGAGGACTCAGTGTTGAAAATTGAATTATACATATTTCACATGTCATTAAATATTTTATTTTTTTATGCGAATTCGAATGAACATCTAACGGTTCTCTGTCGGTGTCATTTGAGATTTTGCCGCGACCAATATTTGTGTACTTTCGAGGGCCGCGTGTGCAAAAACTATAAAAATTATAGTATAACGAAATGGTTTGTCGCAAGCAGAGGAGGGTGGCGAGGTGACGTCACAGTGCTGCGCGTGGGGGTCTGAATTTGGGCTTGTGAGGCCACGGCGCGCAGTCAATTCAGTTGTATCTCTAGAGGGATTTGATCGATTATGCCCTGCGTTTCATATTTTAGTTCTTTTATTTTTCTTATTTTCCACATCCGCTTCTAAGGGAAACATGTGGACATCGCCAGTTATATTTGTGAAGTTAAAAAGGTTACAGCTCTTTAACTTCACAAACATCAACAGATAAAATAATTGAAGGAATATAGATGTTCAAATATGGGCAGAATGGTGAATGTTACACAGTGTGTAAAGTGGCCACTTAAACCAGCCATTGACAGGTCATAAGCCCTGTAGATGCCTAGACTTCTATATTACCTTCTCTTAAATGTTCTTCATCTCTGTTGTAATATGTTAATAATTTGTTTCGTTGAAAAGATCTACCGTGCTTTTTTTTTTATCTTATGACATAAATTGAGTTTTTTTGGTATTTTAATTTTTTTTATTATTTTTTATTATAAGGAATTACCCGCTAAGCCTCTATTTTGAGGCTTGCCAGCAGGTGGGATAGAGGGGATATGGAAGGAGGTGATGAAAATACACCACAACACCCAGACCAATTGAGAAAAAAATATTTCTCGGAGATTTCTTTTTCAACTTGTGGGAATCGAACCCGCGACGCCAGTTTCACAAATAGCCGTCTAACCATTAATATTAACATATCACAACCGAGATGAAGAACATTTAAGAGAAGGTAATATAGAAGTCTAGGCATCTACAGGGCTTATGACCTGTCATTGGCTGGTTTAAGTGGCCACTTTACACACTGTGTAACATTCACCATTCTGCCCATATTCGAACATCTATATTCCTTCGATTCTTTCATATGTTGATGTTTGTGAAGTTAAAGAGCTGAAACCTTACTAGGCAACGCCTGAAAATGTTATTTTTTCGATTTCTATACTTCTTCATGGACCAGGTGGATTTATCAACAATATTTTGAGTTTGTCCTAATTTTCGTAGACAAGGTGTGGATTCAACTCCCTGGGGAGCTGTTTATATTAACATATTACAACAGAGATGAAGAACATTTAAGAGAAGGTAATATAGAAGTCTAGGCATCTACAGGGCTTATGACCTGTCATTGGCTGGTTCAAGTGGCCACTTTACACACTTAATATTAAGACCGCGACGAGTAGAGTTTTCTTGCGGTTTGTCAAAAAAATCCTGAAAATCACCAACAGGCTTTTCAAGAAGAACCGCATCATATTTTATGTAGTTACCAATGACCAATTCTTCTTTGCATCTTTAATACCTACATTTTAGTAGGTATTCAGAGGTTGTACATATAGATAGACGTATTTCACGTTAATTTAATTACGTAATCTAATACGTGTTTGAGGCTAACGGTAACGGTAATTATATTAGAATCATTAGCTATGTAAAATATTATATTTGTTACATAACAACAGCCAGTCTAATAGAAGATATATGTTGGTACATTGTATGTGCGAGTATAAACAGAGTCCAGGGGGCTTAAACTTCGAAATGAAAATATATTTTACTTAAACAGTCCATTAATTTAGTTTTTGGAAGGATATCGGAGTTTTTCCGACACGTGGTATTTTTATAAACGATTAAGAGGAAACACCGTCTGACTTTTCTCCATATAAACGTATTCACGTATTTTTTCCTTGGATTATGGCACTAGAGCTATGATTTTTATACACCATATAGATATTTACCTTTGGCGTTCCCAATTGTGTGCTTTTTTTCTTATGGAAATCCAAAAATTCATATAAGCGCCTAATTTAATTTGCCATTTTTGGACGTACTGTATCCGAAAAAGTACTGAAACAGAAAAATTTATTCTGAAAGTCTTTCTAAAAAAAAATTCAAATTATTTCAGTTTTGGGGTGCGGAAAACGGAACAATAAAACGTCGGTTTTGTCGATTTTAGTTAGGCATAATCAGTCCGATGTGCAGTAGTCTTATTTGCACAGTATTCTGAAGGCGTTTGCGAGAAAGTGACAGAATGATAATTTTAAAATATCCTCTCAAAATATTAATATATTTTTTTAATTCTTTGTTTATAAAAGATTCGCGTTTTTTAGATTCTTTTTTAACCAATACATTTTATGATATTACATACATTTTTTCATACGACTCAACACGGATTTTCTAGCGAGTCGGAGCAAGTTCACAGACATGGGTCGTTCCTGATTGTGTCGCTATAAACTGTGTCTCTGTTCTTAACATTTGTTAAGACTTAACACTTGTATGTATAATGTAATTAATAAATAAATAAAAAATAAAAAAATAATATACTTTGCCTTACTGCTTTTAATGACTCTATCCCCGTCAGTACATCTCAGTATATAAAAAGACACCCTTACTTACTCTACATCGCATCCCAAAAATATAATCACTAAATCCTCAACAAAAAGACCACTTTAACAAACACAAACTAATACCACTTTCGAACAAAGGGATTTTGAGTATTAATCAATTAAAATCTATAAACTTCTTCCACTATCTTTTAAAACGAGAAAATGTTCAAAAGAACTATAAAAAAATGGATAGTAGAGCTAGGTAGAAATAAAATGGATTGTCTCATTCGCCCAAACCAATATTGAATCAACTGCTCCACAAGTGTATAGCTTATGTTATATTTTTGTTCTTTCATTATGCGTTTTATAATATAAATAATATAGATATAAATTAATCAATTATAAACATAAATACGTAGTGTTTAAAACTGTCTGAACGTTATGAAAGTAGAGGTGCTTCTCTAATAAATTTTTTTTTAATCACCTCAAGGGCGCATAAGTACAATAATTTTATAAAACACTTAATCTCTTTTGATATTTTTTTACCATCGTGAAAAATTCAGTATTGTACAAAAAAGAGTTTAACACTCCTGTCAAATTGCACCTCGAATGTTCCTGTCTTTTTTCTCCTAATACGGTTAACATCCTGTCTGGTATTCTCGTCCCTCTCGCACGAGGCCACTCTGCCTTCCGTCTGGTACACCTGTCTCTGTCGCCCCGAATGCACTTCATCTCGTTCTGGCGTTCGGCTGGGAGCTCCAATGGCGTATGGAAAAGTTTAAACATTTCGCGAAAATCAATTCAAATTAAATCCCCAATTTGCGGTTCAAGCTTAACGCAACGCGTGTTGAGAGAAATTCGCAGATAATTAGGACTAATTGCTTATAGGTGAAATTAATGAGGTGGTTCAGTGCTACAGAAAATTGGATATAAAAAGACAGCGAAGTTTCTCAAAAATGTATGAAAAAATTAATAAAAATCATTATAATTAAAATCGTGAACAATGCGGCATATGATTTCAGTTTACATAACCAGTAAAAAAAATTTGGACAGTAATTTATGTCACCATTTGATAATTACCAAAGAATATAATTTTATACTTGGGTTAGTTACCAACCCGGAATATTAAATCTTTGCAACGTCACATGTTCATGTGACCAAGTCTTTGTGGCAACCATGCGCGATCAGGATTGCAACCGGCAACAAATTGTCGGTTTCCGTGGTAGCCATGTTTATCGACGTTCATCGTATTAGGGGTACAAATTATAACCATACGGGGTTCAACTTTTAAGTGTCAGAAACGAAATTGTTGTTTCTACAAGCTTATCCAATCATGTCAAATAATGGGGTAGATACGCGCAAGTCAGAGGTTCGTACAATAAACGTCCGTCTAACCCATGTTTTTTTTGCATCTTGTTAGTTATGTCTCGCTGTTGAAATTCATAAATTACATTTAACATGGAATTTTTAAGAATCAAATCTGCTGGCGGACACTTGGTAAAATAAATGGTATCAACTCTAATAATTACTACATTTTGCAGTCAAAATCAATGTTTCAATTGAAGGTACTGGATATTAGACGAGTCTTTACACATTTCTTGTTACAAGAGGAAATCCCAGCAAAATGCTGGTAATTTGAATTATTTTATACCAAAAACACGTACAACTTTCGCTCAGAGAAATGTCTCTTTTGTAGCTCCAATATTGTTCAATGTCCTGGATCAACATATAAACGAACACATTATCTCTATGTTCTTTTTGCGGCGATACTAAAATATTCACACCTGCCGAGTTATATGACAAAAACATTGGTGGTACCTTTAATCAAATCTAGGCAGCTAAAATTGTCGGAAAAACAAAACTACAGGCCAAAATCACTAGCAACCATGATATCCAGAATTTTCGAAAAATTGGCGTTAAGAATTATTTCGGGGAAATTAAATATTTCCGGAAACCAAAGCAGCTCTATCAACATATATGGCAATATTTTTCTTAAAACAAACAGTGGCCTACTATAAATCAAGAAAAACGAATACTGCGCGTTCTTTTATAAAATATTATTAAACAAAATAATGAAAAGAGGAATTCCATCTTGTATTATTAATACTCTGGCAGCTTGGCACACACAACAGGAAAATATTTTAAAATAAAGAGATGCTACATCTTCACCTTTTTATTTAAAATGTGGAGTCCGACAAGGAGGCTGTGTGTCTCCGGCGCTTTTTAATGTACGTATGAATGATCTTACCGTGCTCCTTAATTCAACCAAAGTCGGATATCATGTAAGCGGCGTCTGTGCAAACAATATTAGTTATGCAGATGATATGGTATTATTGACCTCATCTATTAATAGTATGAGATAGTTGCTCAATATTTGCGAAAAATATGTAAACGACACCAATATGATATACAATGACAAAAAATCTGCCGTACTTAAACGCAATTTTAAACTTATATAAAAACTTATATTAAAACGTCATTTTCTGAATTCATGCACCCATCACCACCTGTATTCCTGGACAACAACAGTTTAACGGTAACTGCAAAAGTCAAGTATTTAGGGCACATACTGAATGATGACTGTAAAAATGGTCAGGTCATAGAGAAACAGAGAAGAGCCATCAATATCAGAGCCTCTATGCTAGCGAGACGCTTCTTTCAGTGCAGTGATGAAGTGAAGAAAATCATCTTTACATCGTATTTGACGTCCATGTATACAGCGGAACTATAGAACAATTTATTATACGCAAGCAGCATGGAATAAATTCAGAGTCACGTATAATAATTCATGCAGGCAATTATTTAGACTACCTAGGTACTGCAGCGCCTCCGAAATGTTCACAGCTGGACGGGTAAACACCTTCGCTGCCCTATTTCGCCAAAGGGCCTGGAGTCTATGGAAACGCCTGAAAAGCTCCAGCAACGCGCGTCTCCAAGCCACTGCAGGGTGGATCCATTTACCCTTTTTCGAGCGATGGCGGGATATGTTGAGACCACCATAAGTGCTTCAAATATAAAATTTAGTTTTACATGGTAGAATTGGCTCTGCACTATGTAGCCATTTTAGTGGAAAAAAAATAATTAAGTGTTCAACAACAAAAGCCATTTTCAGGAGAAGTGTACAAGTTTGGATTTTGTCGAAGGGAAAAGACCATTGCAGGAGACTGCTGGGAGGCATTGCATAGATTTATATAAATATAGTACTATTAAGTAGGGGCAAACCATGTATAGAAGCGATTACGCGCAGCTTACTATTATATTTGACCAACCATAATAATGTTTTATTGTAACTTTATTTACAGAAAAACAAAAAAAATAATAATTAAGATTTATTTTAAATCACTTTCACCGTTTGTATTTTCATCCTAATATAAATATAAATTTTAATAAAACGCCCAGCGCCTGCGGTGAGCCAAGAAACTAGCCGATTATTCCAGCTTATTTTTTGATACAAATAAGTATACTTTTTTTTAACGTATTAACCTCAGTGCGGGTTTTTTCTTCTGGATTAACTTGCAGATTACACAAACTATTTAAGGATTCTTGATTTAAAAAACAGTATTTCAAACATTGTTTCTTAAGGGCTATTTTTCTTTGAGATGGTACTCTTGACATATGACCATAATTACTTTCATGCGTCATATTGGAGGACATATAGCGCTCCACGCGGCTGTTTTTAGCACTATTAATTACTAGAACAATTCGACCAGTTGACATTTAAATTAAAAACCTAATATCGACTGAATTCGTTGTGGTATTTTTAAATTATTTTTCAATGAATTATATTTTAAAGTAATGGATAATATGTCTTTATAATAGATTATATAACGAAGTTACATAGTTTGAGTTGATTTCATGGATCAGAGTTGTTGTATAACAAAGAATCACAGAAAAATATCAATGTATAGTATATATTACTTACATTATATCATTAACCTCCTATGTAGGTACAAATATGTGATATTTTTTTATAGCTTACCTAAAAATAAAATCACCGTTCGCCACTGCTATTAGGCGTGTTGTAAGAATGTTTTTATTTTATTTTTAAATTGTAATAATGTAGTATTCTTGAATCAAATGCATGCTTCCACTTTCTATCATGTTATATCCCAACTCAAAACTGGGATCTTGGCCTTATAGAGTTAGGGACACGTTTTTTTAAATAATAATATGTATTAACATATTACAACAGAGATGAAGAACATTTAAGAGAAGGTAATATAGAAGTCCAGGCATCTACAGGGCTTATGACCTGTCAATGGCTGGTTTAAGTGGACACTTTACTCACTGTGTAACATTCACCATTCTGCTTATATTTGCCTATTGTTAATAATATGTATCTTAATATCGAAGAAAGAGTTGTTTTTTTCAACACTAAGCAAAATAAACTAAAAATGCACTAAAGTAAAATTTGTATTTATTGAATTTGTCATTTGAAATTACGAACCGCCTGTGACAAGTGCATACAGAGAACGATGCGTTTTTTGTCACAGTGTCTGGCCGCCGGGCCGGTGCACTGTGCACCGTGCATCCCTCCACGCGCCCCCTGCCCCGGGCTGCGCCCCGGCGGCCGCCCCGCCCCCGCCCGCGGCCCGCCGGGGGTGGTATCGGCCTTGTTCAACCAGACAAACAGGTACAGCCGGCTATGTGCTGAAACAATTTGTTCAGCTCACCCTGAACATGTCGGCGATGCGGGGTGCTAATCAAATGATAGGAAGATGCGAGGAAGCTTGGGTATTTTTATGGAATATGTATTGTACATTTGACGAGGTTTGGCGAGGAAGGTACAAAAAAATAAAAACGACAGCAAAATTTCGTTTTTTTATTCGGACAAACGGCTAAAGTTATATGAATGAACAAAAATGAACATGTAAATTGATTAACACATTACAACATAGATGGAGAACATTTTAGAGAAGGGAATGGAATGGAAGGGAGAAAGATATTGAAAGAAGGGTGAGTGCTAGGAACAGGGTGAACGGTGCACCGAAATCTACTTTGGCAAACAAATGTTTATAGCAGGAGGCTAAACTAGCAGTTCACAACGGAGTCCCAGTGCTAACTCTAATGTATTGGAGCGAAGTATGGAATTGGAAAAATGATGATGAAAGTAGGTTAAATGCTGTCGAAATGCGATCCCTCGGGCGAATGTGTGGTAAAACGATGTACGATAGGTGCACAAATGTCGAGATCCGTGAAGTGTGTAAAGCTGAGACATGCATTATCGACAGAATCAAGAAAGGGGTGCTGCGTTGGTTTGGACATGTAGAGCGAATGGACAGCGAAAGAACGGCTAAAAGGATCTACGATGCGAATGTTGATGGATGCAGAAATCGAGGAAGATCGAGAAAGACATGGCGCGATCGAGTCCATCAAATAGTTGAAGATGGACAAGTCAAAAGTTGGAATAATCGGCGTGCGTACATGAGAAGATGTATGAATGTAGAGGAAGCGAGGTCTGTATGCCAAGATACAGTGATATGGCATTCTATCCTCTCTGCCTACCCCTACGGGAGAACGGCGTGATGGTTGTTGTTGTAAATGTTGTTAATGGTAGTCTAGGCATTTACAGGACTAATGACCTGTCATTGCTCGCATAACTTTTGAATTAAAATTGTTAAAAAAATGTTTCCACAAAAACGCGACATGTTTGGCCGTGACATTTGTTACAAAAGGTTCATGGAGAGGTTTTATTTGAATTTAAGCGGTTACAAACAAAGATCAAAATTTAACCAAATCATTACGTATTAGGGACGTAGCTTGTTGATGAACCATTTTCGCGGGAATTTAAAGTTATAAGTTTGAAAATACTTTTTTATGCTACTAATAATTATTTTTAAAATGTGTTATACTCGACAGTATTTTATAGATCTCTTTTAATATAAAATTGTAAAAAAAAACGAAATACTGTCAGTTTTTTTTGTTTGATTTTGTTTAAAAAAATAAAATAAAATTAATTAGTAGACTCAATTCAATGAAAATAACTTAGAGATCTATTAATGATATAAATGATGCCACCCGTCAATTAATAAATGCGTTTGTAATGCCTAGAGTCGATTATTGTAATGGTATATATGCAGGTCTACCAACGAACAAAATGACTCGCCTACAATCTGTATTGAATGCTGCAGCGAAACTTATTTTCGGAATCTCTAAGTTCAGTCATATCACTCCACTACATCGGGAACTACACGGGCTACGTTTTCTACAGAGGGTCGAATACAAACTCTGTTGGCTTATATATAAGTCACTGCACAACTCTGCTCCGGAATATCTAAGGGAACTATGCATTCTAGATGAACTAGCTGACAGACGTCTTACGCTTAAATCAGCTACATCTACGTCAAAAGGAAAAGTTATTATACCTCTACGTTAGCGCACTAAATTTAGTGAACGCGCATTTGCGGTCGCAGGCCCTAGGGCATAAAATGCTCTTCTAGCAGAGGTGCTAGGCTGTGAAAGCGAAGTGATGTTTCGGAAAAAACCTAAAACCCACTTGTTCTCTAAATCATTTGAATAAATCCGTAGCATGTGACAACAAAATAAATTGTTTTAATTGAATTACAAATTTAAAAGCTTCAAGTAAATGTATTTAACTATAGAATCACTATGTAAAGCGCCCTTGACGTATTAAATTACGAAAATGGCGCTTTATAAGTTATCCATAATAATAAAAAAGAAACGTCAAGGTTAATAACTATGCGACTCCCATACAAAAAATATTTTAAAAACGTATTAAAATAAATATTAATAATGATTTGTATATTTATGATTCGCAAACATGTCCGACCCAAAAAATCTGACAAAGTACTGACGATTCAAACAACAATATAAACTAAAATATCTTGTCTCTGTTACTAACCACAAGCATGGTAAACAAAAAAACACTGTGTAAAAAGCATTTTGTATTCAAAGTGAAAAAATAAACACTTTTAGTGATTTATCGCCAGACTTGGCTAAGTTTTGCCGAGTACCTTGTCCGGGACCTTATTACCGAGCATGATTTAAGGGAAAAATAATAGAAACTCCTAAAATGAGGAAATTGGAAATACAAACTGTTGCACTAAATTGAAACATTTAATTGTACTGCGGAATTTCTCGAAAAAAATATTAAAAATTGTTTTAGTGAAAAAGATCAACGTTTAGTGTACTTGGACGCTACGGGGCTCATATTTCAAATATCCGCACATTGTTACGTCACGGTCAGAGTAATTTCAAAATTACATAACTGGTTTCATAAAGGTGAGGTGATCAGTCTTACGTCACAATTTCTTCTGGAATCAACCGATCCATTACAACGTTGTGATATTTATTTTTGTTGTATTTACAATATATTTTCATTAATTATTCCATATCCACTCCCTAGTTGGAACATATGGTGTCCAAAACGATCCTCCAAGCATCTCTGTCAGCTGCCAGCACCTGTGCATCCTCCCAAGTCAGGTTCACGTCCCGTAGTTCTGACACGAACTGCCGACGAACAGTCAATAGTGGACGTCCAAGACGTCGAGAACCTGATGCCAAGTGTGCAAGCGTGGTTAAGGCTCTTAGGAGGCATCCGCAGCACATGGCCAAGCCAGTCGTATTGCCTCCGCTTGGACAGTTGTCACCGGAGTTTGCTGCGTCCGTTCTCTTATTATTCCTCATATTTATGTCACATTAATTATTGAGACACAAAGTCCCGTGGTGAGTTGGGACTAATATAAGCATAACAGTTTAACAACATACATATCACCATATATATTATCGTTCCCTTTTCGGACCAAATGAACTATACAATAATAAACCAATTCCATTACACGTTGAAAGCAAAGGGCGTAAACTTAATATACTTGAACAATTGGAAATTAATAAATATCTAAATAATCCTAATTTTAAAATAATAAATGAACAAACCAACCTAATATCTTCACCACTATTAAACATATTTGAATAGACTGTTATTCTTCACTTTGTTCCTTTTTGCACACGCTTATATGACGCGTAATTAATAGATGAAGCATGTTACAGTTGCATTTATATATTTTGATAAGAAATTCTTTAAAAAAGAAATATTGTAAAATAATACATTTATGTTTATATAAATTTCCTCATAATATTTCAATCATGTTTTAAAATTAAAATGAACAGCAACCTATTGTAATATTATTAATATTTTTTCGACAACAATTATCTAAATTTACAAAACTATAAAGCTTCATTAATTATCTCACAATACATACTTGTATGTCAATAAATACTTACTTTTTTATATTTTCCCCGAAATTCAAATATAAATACCTAAATTCCCCATTACCTATTAAACACTTAGCCTCACCCTAAACCATTGGTTTTTCCCTCAATTGTGATTAATGCACATGCTATAGTTCATTTTTTTTTTTTTTTTTTTTTAAATTTATTTGGAAGTTCAACAAGAATACATACAATACATACATTTTTCAAGTGAGCATAACTAACGTTCTTTACATATATTCTCAATTACAGAACTTCAACATCTTTCATAAATTATATAAAATAAGAGTGTAAATTCAATTTAAGTAATGGTAAAGATTAAGTTTAGTGAAATGTAAAAATAAAGAAAGATTTTTTTTTTTTTTTAAAGAAAAGAAAAGAGAAATTAAAAACATATAAAATATAATAAAAAAAAGACTAAAATTAATTTACATACACAAAACTAAGGATTAGGCATTTGATCTAAGATACATAGTAATGTTTTTTTTATAACTATTTGCTCTATCATGATAAATGTCAATGTTAACTTTTTTTTCCATTTTGTTATAGAGTCTTAACATACTTGCAAGAGGGTTAAAATGTGCCTTATTGTTTGTAAAAATTGGAAGGTAAAATGTATTAGGTGATCTAAGGCGCCTACGGGGAACGTACAATGACACACTTTGAACACAAAACACTGAATCAACATTATTGTGAATTATATTATACAAGTACATCATATCTATAATTTGTCTCCTAGTTTCTAACTTTTCAATTTTAAATACTCCAAGCGCTCTTCATAACATTGAAGTATTCTGCCCATGTTACACTTAAACGACAAAGAACGAAGAAATTTTTTCTGTACAGTTTCAATTATATTTTTATAAATCACATAATGAGGTGACCAAACAATACTTCCAAATTCCAACTTACTACGTACAAGAGAATTATACAAACAAATTATTGATGCTGCATTTCTAAATGGCTTGGATATTCTGTGTATGAAGCCCAGCATTTGTAAAGATTTCTCTTTAACAATATTGAAATGATTGGAAAAAAAAGAATCATAAGATTATTTTTATTTTCTACTTAAGTAGCTTGAATTATATAACTATATAAGGACATTTAATTCAAATAATCTTCACATTCGTTTGAAAATGCCCTAATAAGGCGAAACAATTGTCACGAAGTTTTTATTTTTTAAGTTTATATTTGTAAAAATAAAATAAAAGGTTCAGTAGACTCAAATCAGTGTTTGATTTCTAATTATAAGTATAAAATTAACAAATTACAACAGGGATGGAGAATACCTTAAATAAGGGAATATGGAAGTCTAGGCATTTACAGTGCTTATGACCTGTCATTGGCTGGTTTAAGTGGCCACTTTACACACTGTGTAACATTCACCATTTTGCCAATGTTTGAACATCCATATTTCTTCAATTTTTCCATTTGTTGATTTTAGTGAAGTCCCTTTTTTAAGGTATTCTCCATCCCTGTTGTAATTTGTTAATTTGAGTGACACCCGAGAGGATGAAATCCAGTCTTTTGTCTACGAACATTTGGACAAACTCAAATATTGTAATTAAATATAAAAGTTAAAATTAAATTTACATCCTTATATCGGTATTATATTACGAAAATGGCGCTATATAAGTTATCCATAATAATAATACCCGATTGGTTAATTTTTAATACAAAAAGAGGGTTGTACTGAAAACTTATTTAATTATTTATCAAGGGAATATAATTTTTTAAGGCTGTTTTAAAGTGAAAAATCATTATATTATTTCATTTCTAATTATTTAAGTATAAATTTTTTACTTCTTCATTTTTATCAAAATTTTGATTTGAAGTTATAAGATGTTTAGCAAACTCTGAAAAATTATTATTTTTAAACATCTCGTGTGTTCTTCATTGCAAATATTGAAACTATGTGACGTCTTCCCAATGTATCTCGATGGGCGCGAAGTGCATTGGAATCGATAAACTCCTTAGCTGTCAAATATATCACCAATATCATTACAATTTTATTTTATTTGGGATTTTTACAGCTATTACATAAACAAAATAATTAGAAAAATCTTAACAATACTAAAGCCAATTTAAAAAATCTACTGTAAATATAATGACACATAATATATAAGAAAATAAGTTTAGTAATTGTATTTGTGTGCCGTTTGTATTCATGTGTATGTGAATGTGTGTATGCGTGAATGAATGAGGGAGAGGATACATGTGCGTGTGGGAATGAATAAGGGAGAGGGTGCGTGTGTGTGGGTGCGTAAGTATGAAAAAAATAATTGTTTAAAACTTGCAAATTGTATTAAAAATGGTACAATAAAGAGCTTAGTAAAAAGTTAGAAACCTTTTTGTTAAAATTCAGATGACGAAATGATATAAATTGTATTTTTTTTTTTAAGTATGTTAAATTTCAAAACCGTATTCTGAAAAAAAAAGCATTTTATTTTAAAATTTAACTGATATACATCGAATGAATAATGTGCGACGAGTCCTATACAATACGGTAGGTAACCACAAAATGCAGTAAATACGAAATAATGACAACAATAAAATAAGGTTTGACAATACGCGAACGTTGATTCAAAACGAAAACACAAATGCATATTATATGCACCTACATAATATATAAATAAGAATAACATATAAGTTTAATAGAAATGATTCGGATTATAAAAATCAGGTGTCACAAACAGTTTCTCAAAATAAAATAAATAAATAAATTATCATTACGATTTATTAGTAATTTTCCAATATTATTATTAGTGTAGAATGCAGGTTTTATATTTTTTGGCAACAATTTGGAAATTTTAGTTGAGGTATTATTTATATATAAAGTTCTCTTCCATTTACAATCTTTATTGGGATTTATAGGAGGATGTTTATTGTTTTTGAACCTTGATACATTACAAAACATTTAAGTTTGTAAGTGAAAATTCTTGATGGAAGTTCATTGTAATTTATTATATAAATAAAACACGAGTGATATTTTAATCCACAAATTTGGAATATCCAGTGACCGGTTTCATCGCTTTCGCGACATCTTCGAGACTGGTATCTTTATTAAAAAGTTAAATGTATTTATACAGAACAGAGGTAAGGATACATAATTCAAAGTTATATGTAAGTAAATTAAATAAAGTTATTTTTATCTTAAGGATCATTATCGACAAATTTTCTATGGGTTAGCCAATGAATGGATATAATGTTATTTTAATGAGTTTAAGTATTTTATTTTATTGTATTAAAGCGATGAAACCGGTCACTGGATATTCCAAATTTGTGGATTAAAGTATCACTCGTGTTTTATTTATATAATAAATTGATACATTACTACTACTACTACTACTACACCATCACGCCATTTCCCCACACACGTCTATCCTGGCATACATTCCTAGTTTCTTCCACATTCATACATCTTGTCATACATGCCCTACGGTTCTGTCTGCTTTTGACATGACCAGACTTAAGAATTTGGTTTATCTAATCATGCCACGTCTTCCTTGTTCGTCCTCGTCTCACGTTACCGTTAATTTTTGCCATATGTACTTGTTTTACCATTCTTTTGTCATCCATTCATTCTACATGACCAAACCATCTAAGAGACCCTTTCTTAGTCTAATAAATTATACTTGACTCAGATTTACACTCTCGCCTGATTTCATATTTCTTAACCCTGTCATACATTGATTTCCCAAACATTCGTCTAAGAGATCGCTTTTCAACCGCGTTCACTCGGCTTTCATCCTTCCTCTGCCAGTTCCATGTTTCACTTCCATACATAAGTGTTGGGACTAAAACTCCGTTGTGCACTGCCAGTTTAGCTTTGATTGACATATTCTTTTTAGAAATTACTGTGCTTAGTGCTCCGTTCATTTCGTTGCCTGCCTTCACTCTCCTTTCAACATCTTTTTCTGATACATAATTTATTTTTTTAATTCTGTCGCGTGTTGTACAGATGGACGTCGCTGCGATTGGTTCCGTAATAAGGTCCCCGGTGCAGGTAACGGAGCGTGGCTCGTACCTTGTACAGTGTTCCGTGTACAAGACACAGCACTATAATATATGTACATTATAATATATAACAGTGTGGCGAGTGGCGACCTCGGAAGGGCACCTTCCCTAATGGTCAGTTCGCCCTTTTGAGACGATGTTCACACTAGGCGAGCAGCGACGCCGACGCGACGCGACGTTCACCTAGTGTGAATAACCTCATTTATATTACAAAGACAGCTCGTAAGCACTGTAAATGTCCATATAAATACGTAGTGTTTTTAAATGTCTGAACATTTTGTTTATTATCTCTGTTTATTGAGTTAGTCTTTTTTGTTTATTCTCAAATGTAAAAATATTTTAATAATTATATTGTTAAGTGTCCTCAGCAAGTGAGGACACATTATTTTTATTATTAATTATTGTTTAAAATGAAAAAAAAAGAATAAATAAATAAATATTAAAATTTCTTGCAACAGAGTGGGAAAACATTTTTAAGAAGGATAATATGGGAGTCTAGGCATTCACAGGGCTTATGACCTGTCATTGGCTGGTTTAAGTGGCCACTTTACACACTGTGTAACATTCATCATTCTGCCTATGTTTGAACATCCACATTTCCTCAACTCTTCCATCTGCTGACTTTTGTGAAGTAAAAGAGCTGAAACCTTTATCATGTGGGTGAGATTCATCCGGCTGAACCAATTTACCTTCTAGGTAACGCCTGAAAATAAATAAATGTTTCCATAATCCTTCCTAAAAATGTTTACCTCTCTGTCGCCAAAAAATCAATCTTAATTACTTTGTAGGGAATGAAATCCCTTCTTGTCTACGAAAAATAACGACATTATTAAAATACTGTTGATCCAAATATCTCGTAAAAAGGGAATCGGTTTAAAAAAAACATTATTATCATCATATTTTAATATTTTCTGGCGTTGCCCGATACGTCAAATAATTCAGCCATATGAATCTCACTCACATCAATAAAGGTTTTAGCGAATATGGATATTTAGACATTTCCAAACATGAACCGAATGGCAAATGTTACATAATGTGTAAAGTAGTCATTTCCACCAGCTAACGATAGGGCATAAGGCCTGTAAATGCCCTCAGTATCTTATTTTTGAGGACATTTTTTTGTGACATATTTATTTTAAAAATATGAACCATGTGAATGCACAGTAAATGAGAAAGACATGGCATGAGCAAATCTAACAAATACAAGATGGACGTGAAAAGATGTATAAATATGGAGAAAACTAGGTCTGAAAGCGGACAGTGGTTTGGCTTTCTATCCTTTCTGCCTGCCCTCACGGGGAAACGGCGGGACGGTTTGTTTATTTTCAAAATAGTTTTAAAATATGTTCGGTCTGTCATAACAACACGGCCAGAAATAAAATATGCACACGACATTCGACCTTCAAAGAGCGTCTCGATCCGGTGATTATAAACCTTATTTTATCCTTAATTATGGGCTATTTTAACGTTTGGCCGTGACGTCGGTAAGGTCAGTTTTTACCTGCTACTGTCTGGGGCTCAAACAGTAGCCGTGTACAATCGTCCATCATTATTTAAAACCGTACACCCAAAAAAGGATTTAAATTAATATTATTTACTAGGTCAACCATGTTTTGAGTACGTCCAAATTCTTGAAGACTGAGGTTATTAAGATCTAAATTAATTGCAAGCAATATTTATTTTTCATACACCTCTACCCGTTTGGAAGTGATTATGGCTTCCAAAAACAAGAATGATAAATTTAATTAATGTACGCATTATTGAAACAACATACCCCGGAAAAAAAAACCAATGTAAAATGTTTAAAATTTGCATTAAATAGTAATACGACAATAAAATATTCTTATTGTAAACATCACGGGAAATTATTTAATTATATAAATTATTTAAGAGAAACATCTTATTATTCAAATAACAGATGTGTCAATCGAAGCGAAATTGGCAGTGCACAACGCAGTTTTAGTCCCAACACTTATGTATGGAAGTGAAACATGGAACTGGCAGAGGAAGGATGAAAACCGAGCTACTTTTCCGAGAGATTCCATGCTACTTTTCTTAGCAGCCGATGTCGCGCCAATTTGATATGATTTATAGAAGGGAGACTAGATCACGGAGGCATTTAATATTATTTAAAGAAGTATGAAAATTGGAAAAGAGTTTGCAGTTGAAAAGCGTTGCCTAGTAGGGGAAACGGTTCATCCGGATTAATCTCACTCACATGATAAAGGTTTCAGCTCTTTTAATTCACAAAAGTCAACAGGTGGAAGAGTTGAGGAATATGGATGTTTCAACATAGACAGAAAGGTGAATGTTACACATTGTGTAAAATGGCCACTCAAACCAGCCAATGACAGGTCATAAGCCCTGTTAATTCTTAGACCTCCATATTCCCATCCCAAAAATATTTCCCTTCTTGTTGCAACAAGTTAAGATCTAAATAATCTTATAAGGAGGAAATCCAGCCTTTCTACAAACATTTGGACATACTCAAGACATTGTTAAGTTATTATTGCACTAATAATAATTTAAAATGCTCAAAATTCAACATTTAAAAAAAAAAAATGATTTGTTTATTTTTCTACACATATTGTTTACATAGAAATATAATTACAAAAATACACTTTAGAAAAATACATCTTAAAACTAAGCTAAAAAATTTATTGGAAAAAATGCCCACAAAGACTACAGAGTCTGAGCGTGGGCCATTCCTTTTTTAAATATTAAAAAAGTTTGTAGCACATACATATTATATATCTATGGTATGACATGACCATGAAAAGAAAAGAAAATAAAAGAAAAACCAAATTAACATAAATCAAAATCCCGCTAATAAAGCTTAGGAATCAATCGGGTTGTGGTCCTGTAGCAAGTGTCTCGGACTCACGGACCAAAGGCCCGTGGTTCGAATCCTACTCTACCCCAACTCAATTCTCATTTTCTAATACTGAGTTATTTACAACGCGTTGAAAATGGCCTTCGAAATGAAATATTTGGGTAAATCATAAGAACGCAAATATTTCTTTTATTAAAAAAAAAAAAAGATTAATTTAAGATATTAATTCCATGAATATTTCTATATCCAGCACGGATTCGATTTCCACGCGAAAATACATTTTTCACAATGAAATATTTGGGGTTATTTTTGTTCATTTTTTTTTTGTTAATCTCTGGTAAACAACGACAAATAAAAAAAAAACACATTTTATTTTACTTTTCAATTCTAAAAATAATACGGATAAATGCGAAAAATATTTTTAAGGTGTTTCTTAGAAGGCGAAAATATTCGGACAAGAGAATATTCGATGGTAGACAGTTTGGATGAAAAGGTATTTGAACATTGTTTTTTCTGACACTTTCTCGCAAGCGCCTCCCCGATATTGTGCAAAAAAGCAACTGCGCTGAACTGGACAAATTATACGAGATAAAATCGACTCGTATCGGCCTCGTGGTGTAGTGGTCAGTGGGTTTGCCTACTATGCAAGAAGTTTTAACACTAGCACCTAAACCGTAAGCTTCTTACCTTCATGTAACAAAAATAATCAAGATATGCTGCGATCGGTGTACCAATGGGGTGACCGATGCACTATTTGGTGCGGAAAGGGAATGAGGATGGTAAAAATCGATGAAATCGACGTTTCGCTGTCCCGTTTTCTGCACCCCAAAACTGAACCGATTTGGCTATTTTTTGTCAGCTTGAGTATCAGAATGAATTTTCTGTATCTGTATCTTTTTTATTTTTAAACATTATTTAACAAAAAAAAATTGAGTAGGTCTAAATTTTTGTAGACAAGGACTAACTTCAACTCCCTGGGGAGCTGTTAATATTAACATATAACAACAGGGTGAGGAACATTTTAGAGAAGGTAATATAAAAGTTTAGGCATCTACAGGGATTATGATATGTCATTGGCTGGTTTAAGTGGCCACTATACACACTGTGTAACATTCAGCATTCTCCTTTTATTTATTTTTTAACACCACAACAGGCTAGGAGGCTCAATTACAGTGGTGAATTACATCACGGAACACCCAAGCTTGAGAAAAATTATATTTTAATCTTTGTGTTCTCACCGGGAATCGAACCCAGAACCTTCCGTGTGTGGGTCAAGCGTCTTGACCACTACACAATGGAGGGCGCCTATGTTAAAACATTCGCATTTCCTCAACTCTTGTGAAGTAAAAGAGCTAAAACCTTTATCACGTGGTTGAGATTCATCCGGCTGAACCAATTCACCTACTAGGCAACGCCTGAAAACAATTTTCCAATTTTTATACTTCTTCTTTTACCAGATAGTTAATTCAACAATACCTTGAGTTTGCCCAAATGTTTGCAGACTGGCTAGATTTCCTCCCTAGGGAGTTATTTAGATCTTAATTTGTTGCATCAGAGAGGGAAAACATTTTTAATGACAGTTTCGGCCAAAACCGTTACTAAAACTTATTTGAATAAATTAAAAGTCACTTCAATACGCTCAAAATGAGGTGTTTTATTGTTAATTATACAAGTTTATTAAAATCAGTGTTGAATAAATTACACAATGAATTAAAGGGCAGAATTTTAATGAGTAATTTGTTTATTTTTATTGATTTTATTTTATTTTATTTTATTTTTGATTTATATATCTAGATGGATTCGTTTACACAAAAAAAGGTAAATTTAATATTTAAGATAAAAAAGAATCAAATAAAGGCAAATATTTCATTTAATTTTAACTACAATATACATAAAATAAATACAAGAGCGTCAAATAATTTAACTTGCGAACAACCAAGGACTAACAGAAAAAGATACAGTTTTGTGTATACGGCAATTAATTTCTATAATTCACTTTCCAATGACCTAAAAAATATACAAAACATGTACGTACTAAAAAAACGCCTAAATAAAACAGTTCTTACAGCCCGTGTGACGAGTTATATGTGATGTTATTTTATCGACTTTTTTATTAAAACTATTGTGTCATAATATATTATATCCCCACATTGCAGCACTTTTGCTGATTGGAAATATTTCGTACAAATAAAATATGTAATGTACCGTAACATGTAAAGTTAAAAACGATGTGTTTTGTCATAAATAAATAAATCGAAATCTAAATCTAAATAATACAATATATTGCTCCAAAAATATTTAATAATTTATTGCCATATAAAAGTCTCAAAATGTAAAACAAATTTTATAATAAAAATAACTGCTCATATAAATAGTGTAGCGAGAGATTTTTTTAAAAAATATATATTTACATCAAAAATCGTAGTACTTTATATAATTGGTACACATATTATTTATATTTTTATGTATTTCATTGCTTTATATTTGTTTTATTATATATTTTACTATAATATTTCTGTTTAAGTAACATGTATTCTTGGCACATATATATACTCTATATTTGTATAGTAACGATTTTTAATTTCTTACATTTGATTAACTAGGCATTTATAATTAAGTAGTTTTAGTTTTCCTTTTTTTTGTCATTGTTTTATTAGTATAGGACTACTTATGCTCTAAAGATAGAAAATCTCCATCTTAGAACAGGCTGTGCCATGTTAGATGGAGATTATCCTAAACAGAGAACACTCCGTTATCATTTTAAATTATTTGGTTTTATATGGATTCTCTGTTATTAAGTATGTATGTATTTTTTTACGATAAATTTATAAATAAATAATAAATATTTTTTTAATTTCTGGCATTGTCTAGTAAGTAAGTGGAACAATGGACGCTTTTACATACCACAATCCGTTTCAACATTAGCTAATAGTTTATTATCAAGTTTATAATGTGTTGCAACCTGAGAGGCCAGTGGTGTATAATTACTTAAAGGTTGCAACGGGTGGTATACGCAAATAGATTGCAAATGCAACTGCGCGACTCATCTCACTCGTTGCACTCAAAGGGTTAATCCTGTATTGCGATTAGCCAATCAGAGGTCAGGCTAACAATGGGTGGAGTGTACTCAATAATGCAATACGTACGTCGCGGTTTAATGAGTTGAGTGTACTGGCGAACAATAGACTTAGATCACAATCAATACATAAGTTTTTAATATCAAAATGGGCGTTTTATTCAGTTTTTACCATGGTACATGATATTTGATTTTTTTATTGATTCCTGGTGAAAACGCAAAAATTGTAAGTGATTTTTCTCAAGCCTGGGTGCTCTGTGCTGTTACTCATCACTCCAATTGGGCGTCCTGACCTGTTGTGGTGCAAAAAAAAACATCAACTTTTCCCATTCGCACCTAATGGTTCATTGGCACACTAACTTCAATGTAACTCGGTTATTTTCTAATATTCACGGATTGACAACTAACCATACAAGATTTTGTAGCATAAAAAAGTCAAATACAACATTTCATATAATATGTAATTAGAACATGTAAAAAAACATGCAAAATGTTTTCCACGCCGCGAGACTCACCGGAACATATTAATTTGAAAAAAAAAACAGAAATCAAAAATTTTGTAAAATGATAAATGAATATACATGTTATATATTTTTACTTAGGACTAAGCTCATATCGTTATATCTTCAAACAAACTAAAAACTAAAACTAAACAAACAAATCAAAAGGAAAATTGATTAAAATTTGTACTTAATTTCAAAAAAATCAATTTTCTAATAACGGCTGTTTCTTAGTGGGTAGATAGAGTGGGTATTAGATGAGCAAAGTTGGGTAAAAAAAAATACTACCCTGGCAACACTAACGAAATGTTCATTTTGTTTCTTTGACAATCTGACAAATGGAAAAATAATTCAATTTTTAAGTAATGCATTTGTTACATACACATTCATTTGCTAATAACACATGAAATGTGATTGCATCCTGTTTTTTTAAGATCCTAGCAGTATTTCTACACATTAATAGGACACAACACGGCATAGTTGAATTCAAATCAGGAGTTGCGTACTGAGCGACGTCTACAAAGAAACTAATGGATCAAAACGTAAACCTACTCGTTTATGAGTAGTTTAGTCGCCTTCTGTTTGATGTGCGTATGCGGTTTATGGACTATTCTTAATTCTATGGTTATAAGCTCAAAACCCCGGTTGAGGGCCAAAAGCAGTATGGAATAATTTTTTAAATAATTTTTACATTCAATGTGATCCAAAATGCAACTATTTAGACCCCTTTTACTCTGATGTCTAAAAATATGAAAAAACTTCATACATCATCGGCCCACTCTGATGTAAATGCCAAGACGTTATAGAGGTTCTCCATTTATGTTGCAATATTATTTAATCGAGACTGCTCGGACTAGATTCGTAGAAAGTTCACTTCCTATGTTTCATTGGGAGCGGATGGCATTGTGGACTGGGCAGCGGCATGACGATAGGCCTGGTGTCCGGTGTCCGGTGTCCGGTGTCGGGCATCTCGTGGCCGGTGTCCCAATACTCCCAATAACACGGTATGCACGTGTGTGCCTATTACGGTCAGTCGACTAAACATAATCGCGCAATGTATATTCATGGGCTCGCCAGAACAGACGTGCCTCAAACCAGACACATTTCACATTACTCACAGATGTGTGACGTCACACATGATCGGCGACTCAATTTCAGGAAGTCCTGTCATCAATCACGAAACAATTAATCATCGTCATTCCCCGTTCTGCGCCCAGTGATGCAAAGGGCACTGCATTTGTAAAGCGAATGACGCGAATTTTGATAATCTTTTATCAGGCTCAGTGCCGAAATACGGCGTTTATTGGCAAAAAATAAAAGGAAATACATGCAGTACAAAATAAGTAATAGACATTGAAATGAACTGCAAGAAAATAATCGTAGCAACTTCACTAGATACATAAAAATATGTTCTAAAGCTACATTTACAATATATATAAATTAACTGTACTTACCTGTATTTTGAAAATAAAGATGTATGTTTATATGTGCCTGTGTTTATAAATTTATACATTTTGAGTTTTTATTAAAAAAAATTAGTGTTATATTTTTTCAATTTTTTAAATTGTTTTTTTTAAATTTTATTTTGCATTTTTTGTTTCTTTTGTATGTTATTTTGTAAACTTTCCAAACACAAGAGCCAGACTCTTTTTCGGCAAGTTCAACCTTAAAGTGTTCCATTTTTTTTACTGAATGTATTGTTTATTTATGCTAATAAAGGTTTTTATGTATAAAAATAAATAAAAACAATAATCGTACTAATAACAACAAGTTCTAGTAACAATAATAGTACAACATTGTAAAAAAATAAAGAAATAACAAAAATGAAATACTTGTATGAGTTAAAAAATTTAAAAAACATAAATAAGAAAAAAATCAAAGAAAACAAAATATAAATATTAAAATATATAGATAACAAAAAAAATAGTAATATTAAATTAAAATTCATACAAAAAAAAAATAGCAACTAACAGACCGAATTTCAAATAATAAAAAAACCAAAAACCTAAGCAATGAAAATTACAGATATAAATAT
Organism: Micrasema longulum; assembly: GCF_059751315.1. Classification (NCBI taxonomy): domain Eukaryota; kingdom Metazoa; phylum Arthropoda; class Insecta; order Trichoptera; family Brachycentridae; genus Micrasema; species Micrasema longulum. The sequence continues at coordinate 358,893 of NW_028277473.1, read as the reverse complement.
AATTTTAAAATTAAATTAATGAAAAATAGAAGAAGATTGAAAGCAGCATTTTAATTTATAAACGTGAAGTGATAAATCAATTCTAGGTTTCGGGTACCAGTCCTTGCCAAATGTAATTTTGCAGTTTAAATAACCCTTAAAATTGATACTTAACGTCAAGGCGTTAAAAAAATATTTTTTTACGCTCAGGAAATGTGTGATTTCGTTTCTGCGTATACTCGATACGATAATACGTCCGCTGATACTGAGAATTGATTTCCGAGTGACTCCTACGATGAAGTGTTACAAAATGAATGGAGATTGAATGTTATAATTTTGTCAAATGAAGGCAAGATCAAAATCAAAAAAGGTGGCCTGCGTTGATTTGGACATGAAGAGCGAACTGACGGCGAAAGATCGTCTGAAAAGATTTACGTTGCGAATGTTAGCGGATGCAGAAACCGAGGAGCACCGAGAAAGACATGGCATGACCGAATCCAATAAACACTTAAAGATGGACAGGTCAAATAACGGAACTTATTTTACTTTATTTATTGTAAACATACCATTTATGTATGTATATGTAGTTTGAGTTTTTCTACTGAGATTTCTTGGTGGAACCGCATTTCAATAATAATTATAAAAATACTTTATCTAATTTTGTCGTGACCGACATCGTCAGACTGGTGGGAGACTAAACAAATGTCAATGCTATATAGAAGTGCAAGCAGCGGTAGTAAATAGACAGGCGTCGTGACGCAGTTGGTTAGACGGTCAACTGTAAAACTGGCATCGCGGGTTCGATTACCGCCAGTTACAAGAAAAAAATTCAAGAAATATTTTTTTCCCAATGGTCTAGGGGTTGTAAATTATTCATAACCTCCTTCCATATCTCCTCTTTTCCACCTGCTGACAAGCATTTAAATATAGACTTAAGGGATTATTCCTTAAAAAAGAAAGTATAATCTTGATTTTCTATAATTGTGGGAATAAAAGAGTTTAAATAAAAATATTTTTTCCACCGACGACGTCGTTTAAAAAGTCTCCCGCCCGTCTGATGATGTTACTCACGATAAAACCCCGTCATTGGTAAAAAAAATATATATTCTAATTATTCATACATTTTGAAGAGAAGAGAAACAAGAAGAAAGAAAAAAAACAGTTAACAATTCATTTGTGTACAGTTTTTTTTTTGTATTTGTAATTCACGATTTGTCACCCAACTAGACAATAGTCGGTTTTAAGACTAACAAATTGAGAATTAGCTGGTTTGCAATGGAACATAGTAATAATAAAGGCATACAAAATAAAAAAATAGACCAAGAAATATATTTTATGTCAGATTCACTGCATAGCCTGGATTATACCATAAATTGCTTTATAGTCCTGTCCATCAATTTACTGGGTTATTTTGATTTCAAATATATTTCCGCTGATTGTGGTTTTCAAAGAACTGTTTAATCGACTCTGCACTCTTGGTGCAATAAAACATTAACATTAATATTATTATTATAAATCAAATTTCTCTTTTAAGATTTTGTATTACTACTAAAATCGCTTTAATGAAATTTTGTCGACTTCTCTTGGTTTAAAATCTTCTCCTTATATTGCTTTTTCAAATTTTAAATATTACTTGCTATACTTGTTATTCCTTCTTTATTTTTTCTTTTTTCTCTGCTGCATTGGCATGTTTTTATACTTTTAAACTACTTTTAATTACTTACATTATATATGTTAATAAAATCAATATATGCAGCTCTTACTATAATGTGTCATTAATTTTGAAGATGTTTTTTAAATTGACTTAAATTAAATGTCTTATATTTCACTTAAAGATTCTTCTCATCGTTTCTTTGAATCCCTTAAAATAAATATGTGTATATGTTTTTCCTTTTTTATAAAAAAATGTTGTTACTATTTTATTTTATTTTTACATCTGAGCATGTTTTTCATTCTTTATTTCCATTCTTAATTTTTAATTCATCTTACAAATCGGGGGCTTAGGGTCATAAGGGCGAAACTACAAAAAATGCTGTTTTGTGTTAAGTACTAATCTGATATCCAAACAAAATATCCTGTTAGTGGCAAAAAGATGAAACTCATCCGATAAGTAGTTACCTAGATAAATTTGTGTGAAACTACAAATGAAACGTTTTGTTTAAATTCAGAAGAATAAAACACCTTTTATATCATTTTGTTAATTTAGTAATGTAAGCGCAAGTTAAGGTCATATAGACGAAAGCGTAGTTTCATATTTTTGTCTCTAAAACATTTTATGCTCTATTAACTGTATTTTTTATTTTCTTTATTTGTTACCCTTAAAAGACAGTATTATTTTTTTTAAAACTGTTTTATCATTTATCTCAAAACTGTGTTTTTGTAGTTTCGCCCTTATGACCCTTAACCCCCGAAATATTCTTCATTTTTAATATTATTTCCATTTGTAAATACTCACTACAAACAATAAACTTTATAATATCTTTTTTCACTTAAATTTAAATTTTTAAACAACTTTCATTTATGTTTTCTTTTTCCTTCTCTTTTTTATACTTTCATAATTAATCTACTAACTAACCAACTAACTAACATAATATAATTGCTTTTTAATATGGAAACTTCACTGGTCCATTAGAATTAAGTCTAATTGTGTAAAATATTAAACTTTGTAACTGTACTGTATGTTCCCTGAATAAAAGAAAATAAAATAAAAATAAAAACACTACTAAGCCTTTGGGCGAAGCTCGTTCTTGCACCAGAGGTAACATAATTTTCATCTGGAGCGCATCTCGTATATCTCTTTGCTGATTTTTTTGAATGACGATTTTATATTATTTTATTTATTGGGGATATCCAGAGTAATACATGTTAAAAAATATAATAAATAAAATTTACAGAGAATAAAACCAATGACAAATATCCACAGAAATACATGAAACACTCGTACAATACAGGTTAGTGTGTTTATGTGAGTGTAAGTGTAAGTGTGTGAGAGGGTGGGTAAGTGGGTGTTATAATGGAATGAGGGTAAACATGTGTGTGAATATTATTGCACAAGTGTCAAAAATATATAAAATATAAAGAATTAGATATTGTTTGGTCAGATCAATGCCTTTCAGGCATTGTACACATATAATAGGGAAATTAGAGTTTAGTAGACTGTATGGAAGTTATTTATTGTGTATGCAGCCAATTTGTAGAATTCCATATTTAATTTGGTAATGTATCCAAAATAAAACAAGTTTAGTGGATTATAATTCTACTTTATTTTTTATAAAATATACAAAAGGTATATTGTGACGCGTTTCGTCTTGTTAGGACGTTTTCAAACAAACTTGTATTATTTTGGATACATTACCAAATTAATTATGGATGGAAATTGTTACTCACTTTTAAAGTTCTTCCGATTGCTTCTTAAATGGAACACTTCACTATTGCTGTAGCATGGATACCGGTATCGTATAGATGATGATGAACTGTATAATTTAGGCTGTTTATACAACACTTACTTCACTTTGTACAAAATATGCTGACTCAGAATATGATAAAGATTTATCAGAGAGACAACTTTTCACACGCGGCTTGCTCACAGGACGGTAGAAGCACAAGAATTTGAAATTGGAATTTGGGTAGGAGCGGGATATTACAATCGAATATGAGTTGCCAGTTTAGAAAGTGTAAATTCAGTACTTAATAGATTTAAAATAAAATTTTATTTTCATTCTCTCTGGCTTCCCTTGCGGAGGAAACGGCGTAATGGTTTGTCTGGTTCTTTGATTAAGTATGCTTTTTTTTAGTATGTTCAAATCATTAACTTAGTGGTTTAACATTTAAATTCATTTTGGTTAATATTAATATTTAACCGCTTACCGAGTTTTTATGTCTACCCGTTTTGAGACGTACCCGTCTCTCCGTCAGGACACTTACTACACCAACATGCAAATACTAAAATACACTTTCACCTTTACCGCCACCGTAACATACATAGTACTAACAAAAAAAATATATAAATTACATACGTACGTACATGGGTACGTCTCGAAACCGGTTTATATAAAAAGTCGGTGAGTGGTTAAATACAAATTTTTATTTATTATAGAAATACAATACAAGTGATACTTGAATCCACAAATTTAGAATATTCAGTGACCGGTTTCATCGCTTTCGCGACATCTTCGAGACTGGTACCTTTATTGAGAAATTCTTAAGGATCATAAACAAAGTGTTTCGAGTTACCCAATGAGTTGATATAATGATTTTTTTAAGAGTTTAAGAATTGGATATACATATTATTTTTTCTGTCCCGTCCTTCGTGAGTTTGATTTCTGTCATGTTTGATGTGTGTTAAAGTCATTAGTAAAATTATTACAATGGGTAAAGTAATGGGGAATACACGTGTGTTATTTGTTCATTATGTTATTCTACGTTGGGTTTTTTTTAACTTCCATCAAGAATTAATGTATGTTTTTGTTCTTGATGTGTTTGGAAAAATACATTTTTAAATATTCAGGACACACACCGTCATATGGATTTTTTTTGACAGTGTGTTTTCTGAATATTAAAAAAAAACTCACATAAAAATACATTAATAAATTACAACAGGAATGGAGAATACCTTGGAAAAGGGAATATGAAAGTCCAGGCATTTACAGGGCTTATGACCTGGCATTGGTTGGTTTAAGTGGCCAATTTACACACTGTGTAACATTCACCATTTTGCCTATGTTTGAACAACCATATTTCATCATTTCTTTCATTTGTTGATTTTAGTGGAGTAAAAGAGCTGACACCTTTATTGTTGCGAAGAGATTTATCTGACTGAATAATTTTACATACTAGGCAACGTCTGAAAACAATCTTGGACCAGTTGGTTTTAGTTGGTGGCCACTTATACCAGCCAATGACAGGTCATTAGCCCTGTAAAAGCCTGGACTTCCATATTCCCTTTTCTAAGGTATTCTCCATCCCTGTTGTAATTTGTTAATCTTAATGACTCCCGAGGGGATGAAATCCAGTCTTTTGTCTATAAACATTTGGACCAACTCAAATATTGTAATAAAAATACATATTTAAAAAATGGTTGAAAGAGCAGCCTTAAAATTTGCTCATGGAACTAAATAGTTTGAATAAAAATTCCACCGTTAGTTCGACCCTGCGGATTTGCGGTTTGCGGGGCGGGGACGTGCCGGAGGGGGGGGGGGTCCAGACAGTGTCTAGACTGCCGACAGACGGCCCCCTTGCCCCACTCCCCCGCGTGACGAACAGGTTGCAGGCTGCATTGCGTACGTGTGTTGGTGAGCGATAGTTATCCACTGTAATTTGCTTCAGATATATTGGCACTGTAAATATAGTAAAAATGTTTTTTTTACTAAATAATTGACGAAAATAAATCGATGGCACAGATTCTTACAGATATAATTAAAAAATGACTAGTTTTGAGTAATAGCTGACCAAAGTTTTGAACTGATCGACATTGAACAATCTTTTGAGTATGTCCAAATGCTTACAGACTGGCTGGATTTCCTCCCTAGTGAGTTATTAATATTTAAATTTGTTGCGACAGAGAGGGAAAACATTTTTAAAAGGGAATATGGAAGTCTAGGCATTTACAAGACTTATGACCTGTCATTGGCTGGTTTAAGTGGCCACTTTACACACTGAGTAACATTCATTATTCTGCCTATATTTGAACATCCCGATTTCCTCAAATCTTCCATCTGTTAACTTTTGTGAAGTAAAAGAACTGAAACCTTTATCACGTGGGTGAGATTTTTGAAATTTTTGATTTAATTTTTTTCATTTTTCATAGCATTTTTTAGGAATGTGGACATTATGCTCAATGGGTTAAAATTTTTAAAATACAGGAACATAAGGGAAACAAGAAATAACGGTTCTTATGAACATCTTTTAATGTAATAATAAAAGTTGCGGAAACATTTATAAATTCAAATCTTAAAAATAAAAAAATACAAATCACCATTTTAACTTAAGCTAAATTACACTTTTGACAAAATACGCGCAACTGACTTTTTGTTTCAAATTTTATCGAAAATATTACCCTGGTGGTGATTTTTAAAATAAATTTTAATGGCTAGTATGTATACAATATAATAAACTAGTTGCCGAGTGATAGACATGTTTGAAATCACTTTTATACACCGATTATCGATCTGTAGCATCGTCTACATTGGGCTTGTAGAGTAGCCAAAGAACTATTCAGATCAGTTCTCCCGTAGAATACGGCGTGATTCGATCCACGCATGACCTACCAGGTAGAAAACCTGGCTGGTTCTCCCCTTATTCTTACATAATACAAACTCTGCTAATGGTACGTATTTTTGTTTATTTCTTTATATGTACATTATACATTTGTGGATTTATTGCCAAATTCCAATTTCTTCCAACTAACTAATAAAATAAAGGTGTTATTAAGATTATTTAAGCTTTCATACTGATCCAAAAAACGTATTATTTATAAAGTATAATTGTAGCATTATTTTTCTTTTTTTGGCTTTGGCCGTAAATACTGTGTTGTGTTGCGCTTTTATTCTTCCGTCGGGAGAAGTCCAAGTGTATTTATGGATAGATTTATGGGGAAATAGGGTCAAATCCTTAGAGTAATAATACATACCTAGAGAAGAGCCCAAACAAAGGAAAACCATCATATGACTATTGAGTATTAAGTTAGCTACAGTTTGCAGCAAAACAATGAGCCGTACTCAGGTCGAGAATTACCAAATGGATATTAATTTGCATTGTAATTACTTTAAAATATGTACCTATGTATTTATCATTGCAGGATTATTCCAATCTATTTTTCTATAATTCGCCTATATTTATTTTATGCAACTGAAAATATATGTTTGTCTTTTTTTTTATTCATTTATTCGTTTTTTTCACAATATATTTTAGTTATATTTATTGATACATAAATCCCAACTCCATTGAACAAAAGTCCTGTGTTGAGTTTGTTTGTTTGTCCGTCACATTTCCGAAATGGCGAGTCATAGCGGCCTAAAATTTGGACACGTCATTTTAAATGCAATTTTAATGTTAACGTTGCTATTTTTGAGCAAAATTTTAATCAACCTGTAGAGGTACGACGTAGTAGTACGACCCATAAATAACTGTCATTATTGAAAGTAAATATACTTCAATTCACAAATTTATCCCCTTAATTGAGAATGAGAAAAATCGTATCTGAAGTAAATATGTTGATATAAGGAAAGATTTTAAGCAATATAAAACACGTGTCGGGACAATAAATGCCAAAAATAAATCATATGAAAATTTTCGGAATCAATTACCTGTGAAAACTGACTCCTTTAACACCTTTGACGCTCCTACTGCTGCAACCAAACATACTGCAGTTCACCATAGTCGATTTTTATTTATTATAACGTAAATATCCAAATTATTTACAAACAAAACCAAGCACAGCCACAAAAGCATCCGATCGAACCGTTGTGTTTATGTCAAATAAAACAAAATGGCCACTAATTGGTTGCTAGCCAACAGACCAACATCGCTTGCGTTCTATGAAACATAGTGTTAGGGCTTCTCTCTAGGTACGCATTATTACTCTGAAGTCAAATCCAATAAATATTTCATTACCTCCTTCCATATCCCCACTTTCCTGTCGCTGACAGGCCTCTTAATAGAGGCTAGATGGTTATTCCTTTAGAAAAAAATTTGCTAAAATAATACCTGCCGATTGCATTACCAAAGTAAATTGACCATGTTTCTGGAACTTCGTACTGTCTGGCCTCTGGCATCTATTTGCACCTGTAATGCCTTTCTCTTGCAAGAATTAACAGATGGCAATAAAGAACGAAATTCTCAGACGTATGAGTGATAAACAACACATCAATTACATATTTCAATTACATTTTTTTTTCGTTTATTCAATTTTTTGATTTTTTTAAAAGTATGTAAAGTTATAAATATTTCGTACATACGTAGTTAATTATAACGTTTCTCCTTCGAGGGAGTTCGTTTTACATTAATTTTTATTTTTATACATATATAATATATACCTATATTTGTCGGCCTCGTGGTGTAATGGTCAGCGCGTTTGTATACCATGCAAGAGATCTCAGGGTCAATTCCCGACATAGTTAACACAGCACAAGCTATGGCTTGCATGCACCAATGTCCCGATTGCGTCGTTTTGTAAACTCGAGACAGGATCTGGACTTTTTTTATGTAAGTCTTTATAAAGTTAAAAAATCACTAAGATAGACCAGATCTTGTCTTGAGGTAGTAATTCTTATTTTATCTGTCCTAGTCTTAATTTTATTTAGTTGTTTTTTATTTTATGGGTGCCTGTATTTATTACAAGAAATTGTATTTACCATCGTTGGAATGGACTGCATAAGTCCGCCAAATAAATAAATAAATAAAATAGTTGATATGAAATATTTATTTTAAAGGGTGTTTTGACACTAGAGTATTTCATAGTCCCTGGACTGGTACCTGAAGCGTAAGACAGATCACCTTACCTTCATGTGACGAAAATTATCAAGATACGCTGCGATTGGTATACCAATGCAGTGCCATATGCACCATTGGGTGCGGAAAGGGAATGATGATGATGAAGTATAAAGTTATAAATATTTTGAAAAAACATAGTTAATTATAACGTTTTAACTCTCTAATAAGATAAAAGTCGTGTTTAGAGAGGGAGTCTAATTTACGTTTTTTTAAATATTTATATGATTGTACATATACATATATATTTATTAATAGTAATAATAAATCTTTATTAACTTTAATGTACCAACAATGTTATACTTACAAAAATAATAACTAAAGTATACATAGTTAAATGGCGGACTTATTGCCAGAAGAAATGTCTTACAGTCTAACCAAAACAAAATAAAAAATACGACAAAAATTAATTTAAACAAAAAATACATAAAAAATATTTTATTTATATTTTATTTTTACTAAACAGAACAGATTCCTTAAAATTAGATATTATATTCTAAAATATACACAATTTCCAACGTATGGAGTTCAGATTAGGGTGGGTTCCATTAATTTTTTAAATTTAGATTTAATTGTTTTATTATTTGCTATTGATTTTAAGATTCCCGGAAGATTTTTTTTTCTAGCTTATGAATAATGATGATGTTTGAATAATGATTTCACATAAACATAACTTTAAAAACGTGAGTTTGTTGTATGTTTCCGTGAGGAAACATAAGCAAGCAGATGAATAGACGAACAATCTTTCGCATTTATAATATATTAATACAACAATATTTTAAGTTTGTCCAAATTTTTGTAGACAAGGACTGGATTCAACTCCCTGGGGAGCTGTATATATTAACATATTACAACAGAGATGAAGAACATTGAATAGAAGGTAATATAGAAGTCCAGGCATCTACAGGGCTTATGACCTGTCAATGGCTGGTTTAAATGGCCACTTTACACACCGTGTAACATTCACCATTCTGCCTATATTTGAACATCTATATTCCTTCAATTCTCTCATCTGTTGATGTTTGTGAAGTTAAAGAGCTGAAACCTTTATTTATGCAGGTGAGATTCAACTAATTGAATTATTTCACCTACATACTAGGCAACGCCTGAAAATATTATTTTTTCAATTTCTATACATCTTCATGGAACAGGTATCAACAATATTTTGAGTTTGTCCAAATTTTTGTTGACAAGGACTGGATTCAACTCCCTGGGGAGCTGTTTATATTAACATATTACAACAGAGATGAAGAACATTTAAGAGAAGGTAATATAGAAGTCTAGGCATCTACAGGGCTTATGACCTGTCAATGGCTGGTTTAAGTGGCCACTTTACACATTGTGTAACATTCACCATTCTGCCTATATTTGAACATCTATATTCCTTCAATTCTTTCATCTGTTGATGTTTGTGAAGTTAAAGAGCATTGACAGGTCATAAGCCCTGTAGATGCCTTGACTTCTATATTACCTTCTCTTAAATGTTCTTCATCTCTGTTGTAATATGTTAATATAAACAGCTCCCCAGGGAGTTGAATCCAGTCCTTGTCTACAAAAATTTGGACAAACTCAAAATATTGTAATAATGATAATGTTTAAATAATGATTTCACTTAAACATAACTTTGAAAACTCACGGAAACATAAGCAAGAAGATAAATAGACGAACAAACTTTCGCTTTAATAATATATTAATACGGATATAGTCGCTATTATTTTTATTTCGTGTTATTTAATTTTCGTAAACATAAATATGTGAAGAAAAATGAGTTTTTTTTATTCCAAATGTATCAGTGACGTATATATTTTATGTTACGGGTTCATAATACCTGTCGTCATCATCATCATTCATTGGTACACCAATCGCAGAGTATCTTGATCATTTTTGTTACGTGAAGGTAAGATTATCAGTCTTACGGTTCAGGGGCCAGTCCAGGGACTATGAAATTTTCTAGCGTAAAAAAATTCAATATGTCCATGTATTTATAATTTTCTCAAACTGAACGGTTTGGGTAGGTAGGAAGAAATTGCCTTAAGGCAATATGCCCGCCCTTATATGTATATTTATTGTATATGTATATAAAGTGTCAAATAAACAAATAAATAAAAATATTTTTAAATAAATATTTCATCTCAAGTATGTCGGGAATCAAACCCGAGATCTATTGTATGGTAGGCAAATGCGCTGAGCAAATTAAATGATAACACCAGTAGGCAAAACATTTTTTAATATTTCTACGGGACTAGTAATTTAATTTAATTGTACAATAAAAAAAATAAATTCTTAAAACAAGCCAAGTTTATAACCACGTTTGTATTATCAATTACTTGTTTTAGGTCAAATTTAAGATAATTAGTTTATAAAAACCTTAACGCCTATACAGTCAACTCTCTCTCCTATAACGCGATTAATTCGTACAGCGTTATATAAAAACCGCGTTATAAGAAACTCTGAGTTAATACTAATTGGATTATTCGTACCACGTTAAATAAATCCACTACCACGTTATAGGAAAATAGCGCTACTCGTATAAGAAACCCCGAGTTAATTAACTGATCGGATTATTTGTACCGCGTTAAATAGAAACCATTGCCACGTTATACGGAAACTGCGCTATAAGAAACCCTAAGTTAATACTAATCGGATTATTCTTACCTCGTTAAATAAACCCACTACCACGTTATAGGGAAATAGCGCTACTCGTATAAGAAACCCCGAGTTAATACTGATTGGATTATTTGTACCGCGTTAAATAGAAACCATTGCCACGTTATACGGAAACTGCGCTATAAGAAACCCCGAGTTAATACTGATCGGATTATTTGTACCTCGTTAAATTAACCCACCACCACGTTATAAGGAAATATCGCTACTCGTATAAGAAACCCTGAGTTAATACTGATCGGATTATTTGTACCGCGTTAAATAGAAACCATTGCCACGTTATATGTCATAATTCAAAGAACAATCTAACATGTTTTCAAATACATATCGCATATATATATTCAAAATAAATTATAAATGTATTTAATAAATACTGTTTAAACTCGTTAACAAAATAACTGATAATCTATTGATATAAACAATGTTTTTTTAAAAATAAATATTAACTCACCAGCTCGTCGGTACTAAATTAAATTCTCACATTTAAAAAAAAAAAAGCATTCAATTTCATTTGTTTTGATTGCGGCTTCCTTTTTTTGCAGAATCAGAGCATCAACTTCAAGAATTTGAATATTCTTTTTATCTTTAAATAAAACATATATCTTACCTTTTATTTTTCTAAAAACAAAAGAAAACCTAACTCTGAAACCATTTCACACATAAAATAGGCTGCTCGCGTACACGGTAATAGAATAAAACAAAGTGTAAAAGTGTGTCTGCTATTAGAATCGCGGCGCCTACTGTCATCTGGTGTCGACCGAACCGGGAAATCCCACGCCTGCACCAACCGGCGTAATTGTAAATCGGCGTAAATCGAACCGGCGCAAAACGACGTTTACCTGTACTAAATTAAAAAAGCGCGAGGCTTCGTAATTTGTTCACACCAATTTGAGGGAGTTTCCGGATTGTACGTAATGACAGTACTTCCCAATTCAACAACGATGAACGCAAAAGATAAACTTTTCAAGTCATCTACGGTGTTGGGATGTTGTCTTGTACAAAAACGCGTTAAATGGAAACCGCGTTCTAGGATAGTTGTTTGCAATTTTCGCTTCACGCTATATGGAAACCGCGTTATATGAACGCCGCGTTACGGGAGGGTTGACTGTACACTGTATATATTAACTATCTTATTAATTTATATTATTATATTGTTTTTGTCTGTGCAGTATGCAGTTATTAGAAAGCTGGCATGCTGATTTCTAAGATACGTTTTTTCCTGTTTTTTATGAGTTGAAATGTAGGCTGCATAACAGTAAAGCGATGCGATCATTGTCGAAGTAGCAATACCGGAGATATACAATTTAAAACATCGGATTAACTCTCTATGACGCAATGAGTCTTAATGTTCGCAAATTAATTTTCTTAAATTAAAATTAAAACTATTTTTTATTAAACTCACTGGTTTCTGTGTAATACGTTTACTGTCAAAAATATACACAAATATTATTTATGTAGATCATTCTAAAGAAGGAATTAAAACTATTGTCTGCTATTTTTTTGTGAGTAAGATGGTTATTTTAAATAATAATTTTGGCAGTTTTTATTTGTTCAAAATAAAAACGTATAAGTCAAAATAAGCTTGGTAATGCGATGTGCAAGGACGATGTTTTTACCCTTTGATCCAAAATTTATTAGAGTTTTAGAACTTTTTCTTTTGGAATTGAATTATTTATTTATTTTATTTAAAACTTCAAGTTCAAGGAAAAGGTACTTTGACGGACTTATTGATAAAAGAAATATCTTCCAGCTAACCAAAAAACAGATTGGTTATAAATAAGAAATTGGTAAAAATTTTGTACTAAAAAAAAACAGTATAAACCAAAAGATATGTACATCCATAAAATTTAACAAAATATTCAATTAATTCAAAATAACAGCCGTTTTTCAATTAGGAAATAAGGCATGCACATATTTACTTTAATAAAATTTTTAAAAAAATACTATGTTGTACATGTTAAATGATGGGGAATGTGGAATCAGATAGTTTTTCTTTCTTCCGAAGAAGAAAGAAAAAGAGGAACCAAGGAAAGAAAAAAAGGGATAAAAATACATATTTAAAAAAAATAAAATAAGCAGTAAAACTCAGCAATATTTCAGGCGTTTCATTTATAGCTTGAAAACGATTATATGTTTTTCTTGTTTGATTTTTAAATTTTTTAAATAAAAAAAATAATGGAGCAAATTTGTTATACCGTGGAAGAATTACGAATATAAAACGTTGTTTTATTTCATGTAGAGCGAATGGACAGCGAAATAACGGCTAAGAATGTTGACAACGCGAACGTTGATAGATACTGAAATATAGGAAGATCGAGAAAAACATGGCATGACAAAATCTAACAAATGCTTGAAGATGGACATGTCAAATGTCGAAATAATCGGCGTGCGTGCATGTGGACATGTATGAATGTAGAGGAAGCGAGATCTGTGTGCAAAGATAGAGTGGTGTGGCGTTCTGTCTTCTCTGCCTACCCTAACGAAGAAACAGCGTGATGGTTTGTTTTCTTTGTTTATATTTCTAATACGATGTATTTACAAAAAATAAATGAAAAATCCGCATTATAATAAATTTATTATAATATTGAGGTTTGTAAAGAAGTAGTAATTTTACATGCCTAAACGGGTGACAACTCTTTGCAAATCTAATCCCTTGGGTCCGTATCAAGTGGCCACTTAAACCAGCCAATGACAGGTCATAATGCCTAGACTTCCATATTCCCTTCTCAAAAATGTTTTCTAGTCTGTCTAGTCTGTTGCAACAAATTTAGATCTGAATTATTTTCTAGGGATGAAATCCAGCCTATCTGCAAACATTTGGACATAGTCAAAACATTGTTGAAATAACTTACCGGTTGAAGAAAAAGAAAATAAAAAGAAAATTGTTTTCAGCCGTTGCCTAGTAGATGAATTGGTTCAGCCGGATGAATCTCACCCGCATGATAAAGGTTTCAGCTCCTTTTCTTCACAAAAGTCAATAGATGAAAGAGTTGAGGAAATATGGATGTTTAAAGCCCCTTAAATGCCTAGACTTCTATATTCCCTTCTCGAAAAACTATGTAAGTCTGAAACTTGCATTGTCGACAGAATCAAGAAAAGGGTGCTGCGTTGGTTTGGACATGTAGAGCGAATGGACAGCGAAAGAACGGCTAAAAGGATCTACGATGCAAATGTTGATGGATGCAGAAAACGAGGAAGACCGAGAAAGACATGACACGATAGAGTCCATCAAATACTTGAAGATGGACATGTCAAAAGTAGGAATAATCGGCGTGCGTGCATGAGAAGATGTATGAATGTAGAGGAAGCGAGGTATGTATGCAAGGACAGAGTGATAAGGTGTTCTATCATATCTGCCTGTCACTACAGAGAAACGGCGTGATGGCTTGTTTCTGTTATTGTTGAAAATGTTTTTCCTCTGTTGCAACAAATTTAGATCTGAAAAACTCTCTAGGGAGGAAATTCAGCCTGTCTGCAAACATTTGGACTTACTGAAAATAATGTCTAATTTACATTCATTGTCATGAAAAATATCAGCCTCGGTAAATCTATAGTTATATTGCTCGCATATTCTAGGTATTGTAGATTGTTTAAAATAGTAAAATAGTCTGTGTAAAACAGAAAACTTTGTCTCGTCGGTCTAGACGGCACACGGAATGGAAATCTTTAAAGTAGATTAACGGAATCAATTTTTTTTTTCATTAATTTGTACAAAAATAACTGGCCCAAGATTATTTTTCGATTTTGAAGAGAGTTTATTCCATGGTACTGCATACTTTCAGCACAGTTAGACAAGTCAACGTTTAACCGGTTGTCAACCTGTCAAATATTTTTTGTTGGAACTTTGAATAATAATCTAATACCATAATTTCAAACTTCACAGTAGCTCAATCACAAATAACCATCGACGTGCTTAAAAACATGCAAAGCATTTGAGCGATCACAATGAACAATAATGGACATGCTTAAGTTATCGCAGTCATAAGTCAACGAGTGTGTAATCTCTAAGTCAACGCTCGTGTCGGTTTGTTTTTTGTTTTCCTTGTAAATAAATACAGTTCATTGGTGAAAAATCGAAAAATAAAATAGTAAGGAGTATGTAATAAAAATAAGTAAAAATTTAATTACAATTGCTAAGGCGACTGCTTTTTTTACATTTGGCTTGATAAGAGCTGCTTGGTTTAATAACAATACATGTGCCAGCCAGGATTTGAAGACGGTACCACCTGTTTTATGTACCAATAAGTAAAACATCGTATGTTAAAAATGCTTTTTTTCGTAGGACTTTTTCAGTGTACAATAAAATAAAATAAAATAAAATAAAATAAAATAAAATAAAATAAAATAAAATAAAATAAAATAAAATAAAATAAAATAAAATAAAATAAAATAAAATAAAATAAAATAAAATAAAATAAAATAAAATAAAATAAAATAAAATAAAATAAAATAAAATAAAATAAAATAAAATAAAATAAAATAAAATAAAATAAAATAAAATAAAATAAAATAAAATAAAATAAAATAAAATAAAATAAAATAAAATAAAATAAAATAAAATAAAATAAAATAAAATAAAATAAAATAAAATAAAATAAAATAAAATAAAATAAAATAAAATAAAATAAAATAAAATAAAATAAAATAAAATAAGATAAAATAAGATAAAATAAGATAAAATAAAATAAAATAAAATAAAATAAAATAAAATAAAATAAAATATAATAAAATAAAATAAAATAAAATAACCGCCGGCTAAAAGCAATGAATAGCATGATAAATAAATAATTTAAAAAAACAGTTTTGGAATATTTTCCATATTTACACCGATGAAATTCAAATGTGTGATTGCGCAGCAGGATTATGCGTCGTGAAACGTAAATATTTTGGCATTTAATATTAGGTGTTCACGGATGTTGCATTGTGATCGCGAATACAATAAACAACCATGGTGAGAATTTGTTGTCACGTTTCTTATTAGCACGTCGCTTATTAGCACGTCGATAGATATTAGCGATTGAGCTACTGGTCTGTCTTTCAACCTTTTCTTTATTATGTACTTTAATAATTGTTGACTGTAAGTTTCCATAAAATGAATAAGTACATTTGTTCTGTTAGGAATGTATGTAGATATTGTGCGATTGATTAATTTGAATGTTTATACGTCTTTTGTTGCATTGTGATCCCGGGTATTCTGACCGCAGCACACAAACGACTGTCGATTGTTTTCAGTAAGCCAACTTTCCGAGAACCAATCGGCGACCGATTACAATGGCATCGTCTCATGATTGTAGTCTGCCGTGTGGTGTCTAGTATCGGTTTACCTGACACACTTGTCAACAAATCACCGAAACACTTCTTACCAAGTGTTTTTCCATCGTACCAGATGATATTAAAACAATTCATAATTATTTGTTATATTTTGTATTTTTTCAGTATTATTAATTAATAGTCAACCATAGATAGGTTTATTTCACTCTCGCCTGATTTCATCATTCGTAACCTTGTCATACATTGATTTTTTTTTAAATTGTCTAAGAGATCGCATTTTAACCGCGTTTACTCGCCTTTCATTTTTCCTCTGCCAGTTCCATGTCTCACTTCCATACATATGTGTTAGGACTAAAACTCCGTTGTGCACTGCAGCTTCGATTTTTCGGTTTTTGTGTAAGTTATGTTTGTTATGTTACTATAGTTTTAAGAAATCGTTTTTGTATATTTGGATACGTTTATTTATGTAAATTGTTTATGAACATATTTTTTGAATAAAAAAAACAGAGGCATTTAAGGGAACCTGAGGGGTGAGGACGGCGTGCTGGCCTCTGTCCATACGTCCTCCTCCCCCCTCCTTAATCTGCGTGGAGTTTGTATTCCTTAAGAATATTTATAATAACTTTCCTCTATGTGCAGCTGACAGAGATTCCCCCATGACTCTATAACAGCTGCGGGTGGATGGTGGGCTTAAGAATCTCCCCTCAATGCAGCTTCGATTGAAATATTTTAATTACCAATTACTATAATTATTATTATTTTATTTTTTTTCACCACAACAGGCCAGGAGGCCCAATTACAGTGGTGAATTACATCACAGAACACCCAGACTTGAGAAAATCACATTATTTTTTGTGTTCTCACCGAGAATCGAACCCAGAACCTTCCGTGTGTGAGTCAAGAGTCTTGACCACTACACTACGGGGGCCGCCAATTACTTAAATACTTTTCTATATATTTATTTATTTTATAAGGTAATTTAAAAAAGTTATACACTAGAAAGCATACAATCGAAGGCATTCGTTTTTACAATTTCACATGCATATATCGAATAGAATTAAACAAAATAGGTAGAATTACATTTGCTGTTTTTATTTAATTTATATTTTTAAGTTGTACGTGTATGGTTATTAACTAAGATTTATTCCTTAGAAATTATTCGCAAAAGTTAGAAGAGTATCATGAAAAATTATAATTTTGTTATTTCGGTAGTACATACTATATTACCGATACATGCAGGCCATAGCTTGCTCTCGTTTAACCCTTGAACCAGTGAAAACAGCACAAAAATGGATCATGAAGATCATTCTTAAAAAACCCTCGAGGTATCCAACGAAAGATTTATTCGCTGAGTTTAAGATATTGGATGTAAGACAATTGTTCGTGGCTGCCTACTGCTTAAATTTTATATTTAATATAAATAGTGTAGCGAGAGATTAAATATATATATATGTAGACTAATAAACGTAGTACTTTAAATAGTTGGTAAACATATTAATTATATTTTTATGTATAACATCATTTTATATTTATTTTTTATTATATATTATACTATATTATTTATGTTTAACTAACATGTATTCTTGGCACATATATATACTTTATATTTGTATAAAAACAATTGTTAATTTCTTACATTTGATTAGCTAGGCATTTATACTTAACAATATTTTGAGTTTGTCCAAACTTTTGTAGACAAGGACTGGATTCAACTCCCTAAAGAGCTGTTAACATTAACATATCACAACAGAGATGAAGAACATGTAATATAGAAGTCTAGGCATCTACAGGGCTTATGATATGTAAATGGCTGGTTTAAGTGGCCATTTTACACACTGTGTAACATTCACCATTCTGCCAATATTTAAATATCTATATTCCTTCAATTTTTTCATCTGTTGATGTTTATAAAGTTAAAGAGCTGAAACCTTTATTTATGCGGGTGAGATTCATATAATTGAATTATTTCACCTACATATTAGGCAACGCCTGAAAATGTTATTTTTTTCAATTTCTATACTTCTTCATGGACCAGGTGGATTTATCAACAATATTTTGAGTTTGTCCAAATTTTTGTGGACAAGGACTGGATTCAACTCCCCGGGGAGCTGTTTATATTAACATATTACAACAGAGATGAAGAACATATAAGAGAAAGTAAAAAAATAATATTTTCAGGCGTTACCAGTATGTAGGTGAAATAATTCAATTAGATGAATCTCACCCGCATAAATAAAGGTTTCAGCTCTTTAACTTCACAAACATCGACAGATGAAAGAATTGAAGGAATATAGACGTTCAAATATGGGCAGAAAGGTGAATGTTACAAAGTGTGTAAAGTGGCCACTCAAACCAGCCATTGACAGGTCATAAGCCCCGTAGATGCCTAGACTTATATATTACCTTTTCTTTAATGTTCTTCATCTCTGTTGTAATATGTAAACTGTGGTGTTAGTATATAACTACTTATTTATTGTGTTTGAAAATGTCCTAACAAGACGAAACGCGTCACAATATACCCTTTGTATATTTTATAAAAAATAAAGTAGAATTATAATCCAATAAACTTGTTTTATTTTTGATACATTACCAAATTAAGAACTACTTATACTTTAAAAGATAAAAAAATCTCTATCTTAGAACAGGCTGAGCCATGTTTGATGGACACTATCCTAATCAAGAATCACTCCGTTTTCATTTTCTATTTACTAGTTTTATATAGGCCGAGAAAGATATTGAAAGAAGGATGAGTGCCGGGAACGGGGTGAACGGTGCACTGAAATCTACTTTGGCAAACAAAAGTTTATCGCAGGAAGCTAAACTAGTAGTTCACAACGGAGTTCTAGTGCCAACTCTAATGTATGGGAGCGAAGTATGGGATAGGAAAAATGATGATGAAAGTAGGTTGAATGCTTTCGAAATGCGATCCCTCAGGCGAATTTGTGGTAAAACGATGTATGATAGGTGCACAAATGTCGAGATCCGTGAAGTGTGTAAGGCTGAGACATGCATTATTGACAGAATCAAGAAAGGGGTGCTGCGTTGTAGAGCGAATGGACAGGGAAATAACGGCTAAAAGGATCTACGATGCAAATGTTGATGGATGCAGAAAAAAAGAAAGACCGAGAAAGACATGGCATGATCAAGTCCATCAACTACTTGAAGATGGACATGTCAAAAGTAGGAATAATCGTCGTGCGTGCACGAGTAGATGTATGACTGTAGAGGAAGCGAGGTCCGTATGTCAAGATAGAGTGTTATGGCCTTCTATCCTCTCTGCCTACCCCTATGGAGAAACGGCGTGATGGTTTGTTTGTTTGTTTGTTTTGTTTAGTTTTATGAAGATTCCCTGTTTTTAAATTTACACATATTTTATGCATTAAATTTATAAAATAAAATAATAGGTTTGTGGTATGTGGCATTACTTAAAAACAAAGCCAGTTTAAATATATGCCAACGTCTGAGTGTTCTCAATCTCGCATTTATTTGTATTATATTGAAAAGGTAAGTATCTACTTTTTAGTTGATTATTTTATAGGTAAATTTTTTATCGAAAAACAACGCTGCGTTTTGTCAGGGAATCAAAATGATAAAGAGTTCGTAATTGTTCCTAATTTGATTTTTGAACGTGGACGACTGTATTCTTCATTTTTGTAACTGAATTTAGTAAAAGTAAATTTATACGGTTTTTACTACCACCTGTGTAATGAGGAAGTTCAGCCCTATGGGAAATTTAGAGCATTAAAATGTACGGCGAAGTTTCTTGAAATGTATGAAATTAGTTTTTTTTAAAAAATAACAACGAGCTGCTTTGCATGACGTTAGTAGTTCTTCCGAATCAACCAATGGTAAGGGAGTTGTGGTAAGTTTCTGATTTCCGGTAAATCGAATGACACAATTGACGTATTACCATAATTCAGCAGAATTCATTGAGAAGAAGGGGAAACGAACTTGAGACGTCCCACGCAAAGTAATTTTAAAATTACCAAACTTTGAAAAATCATAGCGTCGAAAATACGATACACATGGATAATTTTTTTTTAATTGACTTTGTTTAAAAGTCTATTAACAAATATAAAAACTGCGGAACTTCCTCATTGCAACATGGTTATGAGGAAGAGTTACAATTTATTAGTTTAATTATTGTATTAGAACCGATACGAAGACCCTCAGTTCTAAAAACGGTTTTCGGTAGAGGGGATGCAAAAAAAAACAGTCGTTTTTTTAGTTTTATAAATTTCAGAATTGTTTTGACCACTTAAAAAAAACTGTGTTTATTTAACTCATCTTAGAATATTTCATAGTCCCTGGACTGGCACCGGAAGCGTAAGAGTGATAATCTTACCTGCATGTAACAAAAATGGTTAAAATACGCTGCGATTGGTGTGCCAATGCAATGCCCTATGCACCATTAGGTTTGGAAAGGGAATGATTATAATGTTTTGTATTTTAATATTTAATGACTCCCTAGGGGGTGAAATCTAATCTTTAGTTTCCAAACATTTGGACAACCTCAAAATATTTTTATACATTTATTGTGTATGCAGATAATTGGTAGGATTCCATATTAATAATTAGCAAGGTATCCAAAATAAATCACTTTTATTAGATTTAATTATATATTTTTTTATTTATATGTGGCGCGTTTCGTCTTGCTAGGACATTATCAAACTTACTGAAATTTTAGAAAGTTTCCTTATGTACTAACAATAATTGGTTTATCCTGATTTATTTTTAATTACGTATCATTTTTAAGTTCATATAATTATCCTTAATATTTGATAAATGCCCCCATAAACTATTAACACTATTCGGCACTTATATCATTAAACAGCACATATTGTGAATATACAGGTGTTCTTCAAACACTGTCACATCCGAAACCACAATGATCAGTATGGGCAAGAAGACATATTAGCATATTAAAAAAATATTTAGAACGAAGATTTTTTTAAAAATAAAATATTAAAAATAACAAATAGTTGCTTACTTCTGCAGGGGGAAAGTGAGGGGAGCGCGGCGCAGTGTCAGACTTCCCCCTTCCTCCACCTCGTTTCACCCCTGCAGAAGTAAGCAACCATTTGCTTTTTTTGTTGTTTTATTTTTTTTTAAATATTCGTTTTAAAAAATATTTTGATGTGCCAATATGTCTTCTTGCTCATACTGATCATGGTGGTTTCGGATGTGACAGGGTTTCAAGAACACCCTGTATAAGGAAACTTTGTAAATATTTAGGTTAGTTTGATAATGTCTTAATGAGACGAAACGCGTCACATCTACTTTTTTTAAAATAAAAGTAGAATTAAATCCAACAAATGTGTTTTTTTTACCTAACCAAACTGTTATTTACGTCGGCGTTGGTTGTCTATGTATGGATTGGTGACGCACAACTGTAGTATCACAAACATCTATGTTTTTATAATATGCTAAAACAACACACAGTCTGGTTCGACCACCGTAGACATAACTAATTGCACCATGCGATGTTTTTTGCCACAGCGGAGTAAGTTAAAAAATAAATATACTTTTTAAATAACAAGAGTTTGTGAACAAAATTACAATATCTTTATCATCTACATTTTTTATGGTTAAAGATGTCTCTGAATTATACGTAGTCTGCCTAACTATAATCCTTAAAATGTAACATGATTGGAATGACAGTTGTCAGCAAATGTGACGACATAACTTTGTAGTAACGTCAAAGGAGTTATTTATATTGACACACGAGAAATCATTTGTATCTGGCGTGTTAATTTGTTTTTTTAATACAATACTTGAAACATAAATCAGCTTTAAAACTAAAAGAAAACTAAAATACACCTAATTATTAACGACGTTCTTACGAGGATACATCATTTTGCAAAAACGTTAGAGATGGACAAATTGATCAATGTAAATTGATCGAATAAAAAAATAGTTCATTTGATGTTGTTCATGAAAAAAAAAAAAAAAGTCCCATTTTTTGGTGAATAATTGTGTTAAACACACTACAATAGGCTTGTTTTTGCGTTTTTTAATAAATAATGATAAAATCGATTTGATCAGTGATAAGTAATTTTCCATCACTAATTAGTTTGAAAGCTGTCATTCTAACCAAGCTATATTTTAAGGACTATAGGTACAACCTGATTTGAGGCAGATTTTTTTTTGTGTGGCACCAAATTTTTTATTTCACAGTTTTATAACGTACAGAGGTTCATTGATTCATTAAAAAAGATTCCAATTCTAATTATATCACTACTACAACCATCACGCCATTTTCCCGTAAAGGTAGGCAGAGAGAATGGACCGCCACATACATTGATATATCTTGTCATACATGCCCTTTGGTTCAGTCTGCTTTTGACATGACCAGACTTAAGATTTTGGTTTATCTGATCATGCCACATCTTCCTTGGTCGTCCTCGTCTTACGTTACCGTAAATTTTTGCCATATAGACTTGTTTTACTATTTTTTCGTCATCCATTCGTTCTACATGACCAAACCATCTCAGAGACTCTTTCTTAATCTTATAAATTATACTTGACTCAGATATACACTCTCGCCTGATTTCGTCATTCGTAACCCTGTCATACATTGCATATATGACAGGGTTACGAATGTTACAACTAAAATATAATTTATTTTCGACCGGCAAATTATGCCTATTAAAATTGAGATTAAACAATATATAGGTACTCATTTCAAGACAAAATATCTAAATAGAAAATGTTCTAATAATTCTTCTTCTTATTGCGGTGTCTAATCAGGTCCCCTTGACGTTGACGATCCCTACAGCGAAAGCATTTCGGTCCTACGCTACTCCGAGACCAGAACAACTGCTTATTGGATGTACTCGCCATAGTGATTCCTGGTAAAAAATGACCAAAGTGGTTTCACGTTGCCTTCTCTGGTGGATTTTTCTGTCGGGTTACCTTCCCTTAGCTGGTTTGTTCTGGTTTGGAGGCGCCAGAAACTCGCTTTTCATCCTCTCGTTACCTGCTGTGATCACACCGTTATGAGTGTGATCTCTTTGCCCGGGGTTCGCGACGCGGACGCTTACGAGTTGGACTAGTCAGTAGTGTTGCCGGTGGAATGCAAATGGGCGTTCGCAGCATTTAATAAAATCACACCCTCCAGCAAGACGTAACTCACTGCGATCCTGCTGACGGTTCGAACCCCAATAATTATATGATATTTGTTCATAAAATTATAAACTCTAATAAAAAAACAGAATTTTGGAAAAAAATTGATCGGAACCAGCATGAACACGATCACAATACTAGAGAAAAGAACAAAATTAGACTTCCATTTAGGAAAAAGACAAAGTCACAAAATTCAATTTTATTTAAAGCAATTAAAAAGTATTACGAAATGGAAAAAAATATTTATGAAGAAAAAAACATATCAAAATTTAAAATAATGGTCAAGACATATGTGATAAACAATTTATAAATTAAATATATTTGTAATGTTATTATTAGAACACACATAACAATATGTATGATATGTGTGCCCTACTTTAAGATTTAAATAAAAATAAAAAAATAAAAAAAAATGATTATGAGATAAATAAAAAAAAAAATAATTCAATATTTAGGTTGAGCCCCTGTGGTACTGACAATTATGTTATAATATTAGGCCGTTTTCACACCTGCCACGCAAATCCATACTACCCGATATTTTACCGCGCTTATCCTGCAAACGCATACAAAATCTGTTACCTTTTCACACGCGTTGTAAAATGAATACGACCCGGTCTGTCAGACATAAATCTGTTGGGGTGTGCTTAATCGCAAACGATTATTATCAATATTAATAGTTCGAATAACCGAATTAGATTATTCCGTAATCGACTTTTTATTTATGGATAATGCGTTGTTTTTTCAAAATACTTATAAAGTATGAAGAATGAAAGAAAAAACATTAATTAAAAATATATAAAATAAATATGCCTACTCTTATAATGCTTTATTGTATACACTAACTAAAAAAATACATAAAAACTTATGTATTGTACTCGTAATATTATTATTATTGTAAAAAAAATGTTTTTCGGTCATTTCTGTTTAGAAAAAGGTGTTTTTTAATTAGGTATTTTTTCTATTTTTTGTTATTATTATTACCTTTTTTTTTAATAAAAGAAATATTTCTTCACACGGGTTTTATCAAGGGGACCATTGAGAAAGAATGGTGTATTTCTATAAAATAATTTAATAAATATAATAATAATAACGCGTAAATCAGGGAATTTTCATGTACCTAAGTTTTGCTCAACGAAGTTCGGAAAAAGGTTTCTGGAAAGTATTGACCATTCCGAATTTTAAATAAATATTAAAACACGAAAAATCGAATAGCCAATTCAAAAGTGTCGTAATTAAAAAATATTACTTAAATCTTTTTGATAGTGATAGTTATTAATGTTATTTATATAGATGGTGTAAAGTACTATGCTTTATGTTTCTTTTTGTTTTCTTACAATTTCGGATGTATTTACTATGTATGATATTATGTATTGTCACAAAAATGTCTCATTTTTATTTACGGTCCCAAATGAGGTTTTTTTAAATTCCTGGGAATATAATATCTTAGATATGTATTATATATTTCATAAATAAAATAAAAATAAATATAAATGTATATGTATATTGAAATATTCGATACTTTTGAGGCATTTTTTTCAAAACTGTAATTATTTCATATATGTAATACTGTCTGTAGCTCCGATTTAATATAAAGAAATACATTATGCTACATTGCCTCTGTCACTTCAAAACTTTACATTTTTATATTCGTGCTTTTCTTGTCTGATAAAGTTATGGGTTTTAATATTTTTTTGTTTTTTTTTATTTTTGTTTTGTCCTTAAATAGTACAAACACAATACATGAATGTGCTAATATATTAACCTATATATAATTATTAGTCGGCCTCGTGGTGTAATGATAAGCGCATTTGTCTCCCATGCAAGAGGTCTCGGGTTCGATTCCCGACATGGTTGATAAGAAATATTTATTTAAAAAGGTGTTTTCCCACCAGAATATTTCATAGTGCCTGGACTGGTACCTGAAGCGTAAGACTGATCATCTTACCTTCATGTAACAAAAAATGATCAAGATACGCTGCGATTTGTGTACCACTGCAGTAATCTAAGCACCATTAGGTACGGAAAGGGAATGACGACGACGAATTGTTATTAAAATATATAATAATTATTAACATTTCACTAATTAAAAAAATTCTTTAAGACCAACTCAAATGCAATCACTTTTCAAGAGCTAACTTATCTGCTACACACATGTTTTATCAACTAACATTCAAATGAAATGATTTTTTTTTGTTCTCTTATTTCTAATGGTCTTTAAACTCTTATTTCTGATGGTCCACCTCGGTGAACCAACGAGTTCTGTGTCTTTGTTTTCTTACTAAATGGCAGACTTACTTCATTTTTATTTCTAGTTTCATATCCGAGTTCACACTGATTAGAAAAAATCTTGTTCCCTATGTTCAAAAGATTTTTTGTTCATTTTGTTTATAAACACAATTGTTTTGTATTTTGCTTTCAATACACAGGAATTTGGTTCTATGGAGTTGAGATTTGGTCTCAAAAATTGATAAATTAATTTAACCAAACTAAAATTATTTTTCTGTGTTAAAAACCTAACATGTTTTTTAAAATTGAATTTCATATATTGAAATTGATCAGGCAGAAACCCAAAATTTAGGCAAAAGAGCAAAGATAGATATTTTTTATTTGGCTAGGTTGGCATTGATTTTTTTTACTATTTCGTTAGCTTAATAGAAAAAAAACTGTATTATTTTTAAGTATTCAATATATTGTTAGCTATAGAGTGATTTAGACAAGTAAAAAAATACCGAACGTAATAAATATTTTTGATGAATTTTCATAATGTTCCTTTTATTGTAAGAAACATGACTAAATAAGTATT
The DNA here is from genome assembly GCF_059751315.1 of Micrasema longulum. NCBI lineage: Eukaryota > Metazoa > Arthropoda > Insecta > Trichoptera > Brachycentridae > Micrasema > Micrasema longulum. The sequence continues at coordinate 332,564 of NW_028277473.1, read as the reverse complement.
TTTATACACAACGTATTATAATTTAAATTTTGTTTATATGTTTTAATTCGTATATATCTTAAATCTGCTAGTTTTTATTCACAAATGAAATGATAAATTAGGAACCGTTAAGTCAAACGCACAGAAATGTAAATAAACCACGCTGCTAATTAGCGTATTATTAAATAATATCTGTCGTCTTCATAGAGATCCCATCCCGCCTGACATTAATGTATTTATTTGCTTTACAAACAATGAAAAATAATATACAGAAACATTAAAATAAAAAAATGCACTACTTATTTTTCATCAATTACGTGCAAACACTTTTAATAATATTTTACTTAAACTTAAAATACATATATAAACAAAATGAACAATATAACCCACTTATTTATAATATAAATTAGAAAAGGTATAAATAAATAATATGCACTTATTTGTGCAGTTTTTAGTTTTCATGTAAATTATTTATTATTCGGAAAATATTGCTCTTAAATAAATACCTTTTTTTTTTAAACTGAAATAAAATATTCGATTATAATAACAGGTTTAAAAATATTCATAAGAACATCGCAAAGAGTTTTTACGAATGTGTTAGTGAAAAAGTAATGTACCGCCATTATTCGTTTAAATAAGTTTCGATAATAATATCGATTTATCGTTTATAAAAACGAATATTTCTTTATATTAAAGTAAATTTATATATACATCGGTAGAATTTATATTGAAATACATTATCACCAAACCCCTATCAGAACCTAATGGTGCATAGGCCAGTGCATTGTTAATTTGAATGTATATATGATTTAAATCATTATATATACATAATAAAGTAATAATTGCATACAATAAACATTAACGTATGCGAGTGTATAAGTCCTTGTTTACACCTTCAACTTTAGTAAGCAGAAAATTAACTATCAACAAAATTACCAAAACAATCAAATTATACAAAAAAAAAAGATTTTTTTTTTGTACAATTTGACTGTCTAGTTTCGGCTACAAAATGTTTCCCTCTTTAGGGTTATTTAACAAGTAAACATACATAATACATATATTATATATTCGGTTGTGTAAGCAAATACAGTGGATTACAAAACAGTATTTTTTATTCTCAAATAAAAATTATATATTACGATGATCCACAATATTAGATTTACAAACATCTAAAATAATACAATGACATTATGTTCATCACCATCAAACTCTTATTCGCACCCAATGGTGCATAAGGTACTGGAGGTGCAAGTAATGATGTACCGCGGGAAAATTCCCGAAAGCGTAATTCCCCGGAGCAGGAGTACATTCCTCCACATACCCGAAACCGTTTTAAAGACTGTGGGTCTTCCTATCGGTTTTACTCATTCAAAAAAACAATATTTTGGTCAATAAATGAGTAGATCTTTTGAAATTTCTAATTTCGTATATTATTTCAATTCAATTTAACTTTATTACGTTCACTGCCCCTTTCACTGTGAGTTTGAAAGATTATATGGAGGGTCTTAGTCGGATATTGTCATTCATCCTTATGAACATACATGTGTATATTGCAAGCATAAATGGTAGCAAAAACGATATTTACTTGTATCGCAATAAATTCGAGATGCAAGGCGGTAAAATCTCCGCGGTATTTTACGGTAATTTTCGATAAGAAATGAATATGACGTACTAATTTTTATTTTTCGAAGATGCAACAAATACAAGTAGCTTTGTTTTAGGACACGTTACATGACAGTGAAAACCAGGTTTAGATCCATCGGGTGGTTTTCAAGATTTATTATAAGTATGGGACGTTCAAGGTCATTCGGTGTGTACTTTTTTAATTTTTTTGACAAAAAAAGTGATCATATTTTGAAACTTAACAGGATCGGTGGACATAATGCCCTTAGCCCTCCCGTGCCTAAGGGGGGTATCTGGGGTCCCCCAGGTAGCATATTTGTTCAATACCTTTTTTGTTAATCATCATATTGATTTCATTTTATGCATAACTCTACTCCATTATGTTACAAATGTATCGAAGATATTAAAATATTTTTCCGCGGAACTCTTTTAATAATAATTCACATTTGTCTTTGTTTCCCCCCCGCGCAAACAGCATGCATCACAATTCATTTGCTATTTGCTCCACAGTTTAGTGATCTTTGATACTTCGGTCAATTTCCAGTTTACGCGAGTAAGATTTTGCATGCTAAGGGTGTTTAGAAAAAAGTATTATTATGACTAATAATTTCAAATAAACATAATTTTTATATTTAGCTATCTGGATATTGCGCATTGGATTTTGCATACAAAGGTGTTTTTTGAATAATAAGTGAATTTTTTAAAATTTATAAAACCTTTTTTTACTTCACCAATCTCAAAATGAGTAAAAAAAAATTGACGGATGATGTTATTGAGCAGCTTCTAAACGATACGGATATTGAAGTGTCTTCCAGTGATGACAGTGATTTAGAGTTAGAATCTTCAGATGATGTTTCTGAAACAGATGACTTTGTAATCGAAGATTACGATGAATCTGATTATTTCGACCAGGATAGTGTTAATTTAGAAGAAAACAGCCAAAATGACGGAGAAAACGTCTTCGCTTCTAAATCGGGTTACCAATGGAGCAATATTCTACCTTCTACTTCAACAACACGTTCCCATAACATAATTAGTCCTACGTCCAAATTAACTTTTTTTATTTTAATTTTGCATATTATATAAATTTTTACACGGCGTTGTTCGATTTTTGAGTTTTTATTTCTTGATTATTTGATTTTCAAGTTTTTTAATTTCGTATTTTAGATTTTTTAAGGTCTCGAGTTTTTTTTTATTGTACTTAATTTTTTTTAAATTGATTTAGTGATTTTTCAAAGTTTTTTTGCCATGGAGTTACTGTGGAGTAATAGAAATTACTATTTTGTATTATTTTTAGTCGTCGTATTCTGTAAAATTGTATAATATATCTACCTATGTAACCGATAAAAGGAATTCGTGCCGTGTTATACTTTATTGTATTTTATTTGGGAAACATACCAACAATTTTAAACACATTAAGATTGAGCTGTGTGATTTTTTTTCTATATTATTTTGTAAAATATTATTAGTTTTTAAAATTAATTCAAATAAATTAACAAACACGCTGTATATGGTTTACGAACTCGCTCATCCCTCTCCCGACCGCCCGCCGTACCGCCCCGCTAGCTAGTGGCGTAATTTCAATCAGTGGTATCCAAAACGTGGCAGCGGGAGGAGCGCGCTGCCATATAAAATATTATTGCAGCAGTATTTTATGAAAAAATGTATGAATTTCGCAGAAAACTGGAAATAGTATGAACCAGTTTTATAAACAATACCATGACAATTATAAAGACATTTTTTAAATATTTTTTTAAGACGTATTTATAGCATTTTAGCTGGGGTATTCGTAGTACCCCCTCGGAATTTTTTCACCCTCAGGCTCCCAAAGGTTAGTAAAACCGTGTGTGACCTTGAACGACCACCGCTCATGCCGCAATTAAAAAAAAAAAAAAGTTTTTTTGCCTTTAATTACGTCCCTATAGATTTAATATAAAAAATATGAAAGCCTAAGAAAATAAAATTTATTAAAAATGTTCATATATTTTTTTTCTTTGGACCAATTTTTTTCAAGATACACGTTTGAACATCAAATAGAGTTGATCGAAATAGCGAAAAAGCGGTATTTGTACTAACTTTTTACTAATTGTTTGATAGTCAACCTATCAAAAGTCATCATCGTCATCATCATCATTCTATGTCCGCTACCTAGTTGGAGCATATGGTGTTCACAAAGATCCTCCAAAAGCAAAAGAAAGAGCAAAAGTCGTACGGGTTTTGGGTATGTCATAATTCATGCTTTGGGAAAACCTCGTACGGACATTTTGCTGAGACCTCTCCTCATTGTTCGACCAAAAGCGTGTAAGTGCTTCTTTTAGGTACAGTTGTCTCATATCCAGCACCTTCATGTATTGGAACAGCTGTTTTGACGGGTATGTTGGAGGGTGCCGGAATATTATTCTCAATAATAATTTAATGATGTAATCGTTTGTGTGTATATGAGTACTTACATTTATATTTATATTTTTGTTTTTTATTACTTTGTTGAAATTTTTACATATTTTTGAATTTGGATTTTAGGCCAGAGCATTCTTAACAATTTTAAATCGATTGATAAGGTGGTTGATAGCTTTCCTCATAAAGGTTTGAAAAAAACAATTATTTTTTGAAAATCATTGTTCAATAAGTCAACTTATATTCACTACACATTGTCACATATATGCACACCCATACATGAATACACAATATATTTAGTAAATACACACCCTCACACAATATATTTAGTCCCCCTCCCTAACATGTACAATAATACTGATACATTGTAACAAGTAGCTACTTAGCATAAATATTATTATTGTACAGTAAAAGTTATCCTCATAATGTAATTGTACACATTATATATAAATGTATATATTTGTACCGACATATTGAAACCATTGTATAAATTCCATAATGTGTTAATAATGTGGTTTTATAGTACATAAATTTAGAGTTAACTCTAATGGACCGGTGAAGTTTACATATTATATTACATGCTAAGTTTATCAATTAACTATTTGAATTTTTTAAGTACAATATTGTAAGGGAAAAAAAACATAAATGAAAGTAATTAAATAATTAAAATCGAAGTAAAAAAGTTATGTTAAAAGTTTCTAGTTAGTATTTACATAAATGGAAATAATATTAACATTAATAAAAAAACTTACTTAAAGTAATTAAAAAGTAAGAGTTAAAATAAAAAAGAATAAAAAAACATGATCAAGTGCACAAACCATTTTTTTTAAAGGTAAAATATATTTACGTACCTACATATTTCAAGGGATTCAAAAAACCGATGAAAAGCAACTTTAAAAAAAAAGACAGTAAGTTTAAGTTAATTTAAAAAACATCTTCAGAATTAATGTTAGGAAGATAGAAAATATCAGTCTAGTGCGTCTAGAGGGGACATGGTATGCAAGTAGATTAATTAGTTCTGGGGAATCAAATTTATTATTTACAGTTTTGTAAAGCAGGATCTGATTGAAGATATCTTTTCTGTCTTTCAATGAATCAAGGTTATGAAATTTTAAAGAAGTTAGGTATATAATTTGGAAAATACAAATGAAATTTGTATGTATATTTATATATATACACATACAAATGAAATTTGTATGTATATTTATATATATACATGATCCCGTAACTTCGAATCGATATTCGAATATTCGAATCGATACTTTAGGAATGAAATAGTTCCGCAGTCCCCATCCCCTTCTCACACACACAAATACAATTCTACTGACTATGCGATGTCGCATGGATACGCGCTGCACATGTGAAATGGGCCTTAGTGTTGCGAGAAGTAGCAATGGCTCGGATAACGTAAAGTCGCAGTCGGGTCAAATTATGCAAAAAAATTAATTGCTAACTGTGGTTTTACGTCGGAGGACTTAAATGTGAATATTGCCCATAGCGGAATTATTGATATGTGTACAGTTATGCTCGTATTCTGATGAATTAAAATTTAAATAAAAACGCTCTCTAGGGAATCATTAACATTAACTAATTACAGTAGAGATAGAGAAGAATTTTTTGACACTGTTTATAGTGTTAATATTAATGATTTAGAGAAAATTATAAAAAACTTTATGATTTAGTTTCCTTTTTATTTAATTTGAGCAACGAACGCTTACGCCGAAGAAGCATCTTCAAGACTGTTCAATTGTTTACAACATTTTTAACTTTTATCATATTTGTTACAAGGTTTGGATATAAAAAAAGGATCACAAAAGTATTTTATTAAGGGACTTACAAAATTAATAAAATTTCAATTTAAAAAATATATAAATTGGTGTTTAAGGATGCAGTAAAGTCAATTCTATGTTTTGATAAAAACAGTTAGACCGCTTTCCCACAAAAAACTGTAATAATCACATTCTAAAAAAAAGTGTCGGTCAAAAAAACAAAATTTCTCAATTTGCGGAAAACACCCACAGCGCTAGAAAAATCTTACGGTGTATAAATAAATAATTAAAACTGGTCAGATACATAATTAGATTCTTGTTTGTTATATTTAAAAAAATCATTGTTTATTATTTGTCAAAGTCAAAAACATTCCAACTGTTGTTAAGATTGGTTTGAGTTGTTTCTTTCTCCTTCTTCTTTCCATCTTATCACTCTCTCCTCTCTTTATAGATTATAGATATAGTTTAATTTTTTTTTGTTAATTTTTGTTCATATTTTTTGTATAAAATTATATGTGTACATTATTTAGTTAATTTTTGTTTTAACTCGTTGTATAAAATCATAAGATTCTGTTAAAATATGTCAATATACTTGTAATTTTCTCAAATTTAACGATTTGGGTAGGTAGGAAGAATTGCATAAATGTAAAACAAATTTAAAAATAAAAATAACTGCACATATAAATAGTGAAGCGAGAGATTTTTTTTTTTTTAATATGTAAATCAAAAAACGTAGTACTTAATATAATTGGTACACGTAATATTTATATTTTCATGTATTTCATTGCTTTATATTTGTTTTATTATATATTATACTGTATTATTTATGTTTAAGTAACATGTATTCTTGGCACATATATACACTTTAAATTTGTATAATAACGATTTTTAATTTCTTACATTTGATTAGCTAGGCATTTATAATTAAGTAGTTTTAGTTTTCCTTTTTTTTGTTATTGTTTTATTAGTATAGGACTATTTATGCTCTAAAGATAGAAAAATAATATCAAATTACGACCCGTGTAAGGAAAAAAACTACTTGAGTTATTGGGCCCATGTGTAGTATTTAGTGAACATGATAATTTTTTTTAAAAAGGAATCAATTCATTAGTTAAGTAAACCTTGACGAAGAAGCTTGTTTGCTTTAAAACCGGTCGGTAGAAAATAAAAATTAGTGGTTAAAAACAAAGTTGTTTTATTTTTTTTTAATAATAATTATAAAGGTTGCAGTTATTGCTTTTTATAATATTTACCATACACAAAATGTCCAAAGGAAGAAGTTTGAGAAGAAAGAATAACAATTTAAATGTGGTAAGAGAGCCCCAGATAAATACATAATTGTTAGTGTGGCCACTTTTTTATTTGTCATTGTAATTAAATTGTCGCAGGTGTTTCCAAAATAACTGGGAGTGCGGTTAGGAATAGCAGGCGCCACATTCAACAGTATCGCTATCTATCTGGAGATCGGATATTTACTCGGTGAAAACCAAATGCCGCCTTTATAACGCCTGCATAACACCTATTCTCCTCTACTACGGATGCGAATCGTTACACCTCACTAGGGCCCAAAACAGCAAAATTCTGAGTTTTGAGAATAGGCGTCTTAGAAGAATCTTGCGTGTTCGGTGGTTTGACTTTGTAAGGAATAAAGTAATAAGAGAACGGAAGCAGCAAACTCCGGTGACAACTGTCACCAAGCTTGGTCATGTACTACGGATGTCTTCTGAGAACCTTAACCACGCTTGCCTACTTTACAAGGCATGAGGTTTTTGACGTCCTGGATGTCTACTTCAGAAATTCGGGACGAGAATCTGACTTGGGTTACGTGGGACGCTAAGGAGCTGGCAGTCGATAGAGATGCATTGAGGCTCTTAGTGGGTACCATACTCTCCAACTAGGGAGCGGACACGAAATGATTATGATGATGTTTCAAGAATGGCAATTTGACAAAGCAACCGAGATGACCACTTGACGATAGTCGAGCAGTTGACAAAATGTGACTTCAAGGTATGAATCATTCCGGTATATGGCCTTGGCATCTGCCACTTCGTAGGAGGTGAGGAGTGGATGTTATGGGCCACCGTCTGCTCTCCCGGCCGAGCGCAGGTGCGTGCGTCAGACCGTCAGCACAGGTGTGATGCGTGCAGCGTGTTGTGTGTGAGTGTATCCGCGTTGTGTACTGGGCGTTGCAAAACGTAGTTATGCAGAAAGCAGCCAGCCATAGATCAGACAAACTGAGATAATAGCACTTTTGTGAAAAGAGGGAATAATCAAATCTACACAACACTTGGAATGTTTTTAGCTTTGACAAATGATAAATAATGCATACTGTAATTTTTTTATAATACAAATTTTTTTTTCATTAATAATTTGATCACTTTTAATAATTTTTAAAGTACGGCTAACCACACAACCTAAAATGTACATTTTTCTGAAAACAGCCAGGCCTGGTAAAACTCTGATGTCTGTGGAGTCATTTCGTATTGAACATTTTATTTTAATTAATTTTTAGTTTACTTAATTGTAAAGAATTACTAAATTTATTTGTTATAATATTTTTTTAAAAAAAGAAAATATCTTTGCACCACAACAGGCTAGGAGACCCAATTACAGTGGTGAGTTATATCACAGAACACACACAGGCTTGTGAAAAATCACATTATTTTTTTTGTGTTCTCACCGGGAATCGAACCCGAAACCTACCGTGCGTGAGTCAAGCGTCTTGACCACTATACCACGGAGGCCACCAATAATAACTTTAAAAATAATTTCATTATGTATTAAAGGAATTTGGGTGATTTTTTAAAGTCTGGGTGAATAATGCATACAATCGTTTATTTATAATATAAAAAAGAATTTGACTAACTTTTTAATATATTTTATTGATTTTTAAAGTCCGGCTGTCCACGCAACTTAGATGTAAATTTTGCAGAAGTAAGCTCTAGTAAAACTCTGATGCATGTCGTGTCATTGTGTATCGAACGTATTATTTTTTAATAATATTAGGGTATTTAATTGTACAGCTTCGCTAAAGTCAGCCTCGTGGTGTAATGGTCAGCGGGTTTGCCTACCAAGCAAGAGGTCTTGGGTTCGATTCCCGACATGATTGATATGAAATATTTATTTAAAAGAGATGTTTTCATACCAGAATATTTCATAGTCCCTGAACTGGTACCTGAAGCGTAAGATTGATCATCTTACCTTCATATGACAATAAAGTAATCATGATATGCTGCGATTGGTGTACTAATGCAGCGTCCTATGCACAATTAGGTGCGGAAAGGGAATGATGAAGATGAATGTTTAATTTTTAGTATAATTTGTTTTATTTTGATTTATTACCACATGTGCCAATGTACTAGGTATTTTTAATTTTGTATTACTGTGCAAAATAAAAGACGGTAAGCCGTTAAAAAAAAAATAATTACCAATCGAAAATGGTTTTACACTGCAGTATTTCATTGTCCCTGGGTCGCGATTGCAAAGGCTGTCTTCATCGGTACGTATCGAGACGGCATACTTAACTTTTCTACTATCTCTATCTACCTCGTTATGGCGAATTTCGATCTACTGATTTATCGATACGTGTTTTGATTACGTCATCTCAGACATGTATTTATTAATTTATGAATTTTCACATTCAACAAATAAGTGGCGCTGAAACATTAATCCGCGTTTACAGTCATCGCTTTCCTTTAGAATAATTGGATGAGGGAGAGCTTATAACAATTATATGAAACCATCAGAAACTGTTCAAAAATGTATTATTTAAAGTTCCAAGAAGCTGAACTTTTGGATTTAAGACAAATTTATTGTTTTTAATGTTTAAAATATGTATTTAAGAAGCAAAATGTATTTACAAGTACATAATTTAAATAGATCAAGTCGAAGAAGGAATCGTGTGTTAGAAATACCACATTGTAAAACGAAGCTAGCACAGAGACATGCATATTTTATAGGCCCAAAAATGTTAAATAATTTTTTTCTTGTTATATTTCATTGATCCCAAACTTTTCAAATTTTTCCTTCTTCTAAAAAACACGCACTATCGTGGATTCAAACTAAAGAAATGAGCTCTTTTTTTTTCCATGATATATTTTGTTGCCCTTTAATAATAAGGTATATTTTTATGTTTTGTTTTAATATTTAGCAACTTTGGTTTTTATGCCCCAATGTCCAGAATGTGTAGATTAGTCAATTCATCACACGACTTGGAACTTTTTGGGATAGATCTTCCGGCTTTTCGTAGATCTCTTTGCGACTAAACAGTGTGGGATTAAGTTGGATTGGCATGGTTTAGCTCAAAGTTTTTGGTCTTTCGTTTTTTTTAATATATTGTATAAAATTATTGTTTTGCCTTTGTTTGTCTTTGCTAAATAGTTTTATGTTCTTATTGTTCAGTTTCTTGCATTTATGTTTCTTCATGTGACTGTTGTAATTGGCTTAGGCCAAATGTAAATAATAAATAAATAAAAATATATTTTTTGTTTCCTTTTTTTAATTACTATAAAATAAAAAAGTACCTTCTAATCTTTTACAGAATATTTTTTTTTTCTTTCTTTATATTATACAAAAATATTATAACGGTAAAAAATTCATAAACATTTCCTGTATACACACGAACAGGCCATGCCTTTGTGGGAGTTGTGTTTGTTATTTTGACTGTTAATATGTATTTCATTGCTTTGTCATTATCTTTTTTTTTTAAACTCTATTTTGCCTCTTATATATATTATAAAAAAAACATTTTTTTTTTTTTTTTTAAATCTGAATTTGAATTAAGGTATTTCTTTTTCGTTTTTCAAACAGGTTTTGGTGATAAAACGTGGCCAATTTTTTTTAATAAATCGCAATTAAAGCAGAAAGTGCACGCTTTAGCATAATTTTTATATGATAACGGTATGCTTAACCTTTTGCCTATATCTATCTATCTTGGTATTACAAAATCGGCCATATCTATCTGCCGTTACATATTTTCAGAAAGATAAAAAAATAACAAAAAAAATATATTTAGTTTTCATACTGGCAACGCTTCTTTGTAATATTATTATAACGGAAATAAAATAATATTTTTGAAGATACAATGATAGTTTTACAACAATAATTAAAGAATACCATCTGATAACACAATATCGTATTCTAATCATAAATTCAATTTTCTTAAATGTGTTAATTTTAAAGTTACAAAGTTATGTCTGTGAGTTAAGAGATGCCTATGCATATAAGAAGCGTACCATTGTATGTACGTATAGACAAGCAGACTGGTCTCGTAACAGGTGTAATGTGGTTTCTTCCCGAGGCAGGGTTGCGTAGGAGGTCCTAGAAAAAACAAAAATCAAATTATTTATTTATTTTACAATACGCCCAAGGGGCATTTACAAAAAATATACAGGTAAGTACAAACATAGTAAGTATTTTTTTTAAAGATGAACAACGGTTTTTTGGATACTTGTAGAAACAATAAAAAGCATACTGCCATGCAAAATAAAAAGTGAAAATTTACATAGTAAAAAAGAAAAAAAATATATGGATATAAGAAAAGTAATTGAATTTAAAAGCAAATTCGAAATAAATTTTATTTAAAATATATACTTTAAAAAATCACAAATAACGGCATTTTTTTTTCGTTTTCCCGAAAAAAAACATTATGACAAAGTTCAGTGCAACGGGAAATGGGATGTAAAAATAATTTCTTACTCGTCGAAAAAATTTAGAGCATTTAATTGTATGTCAAGGTTTCTCGAAAATTGTCGAAAATCTTTCGTTTATGTGGCCACATGTTCGCAATATCCAATGCTTTATGTTGCGATTTCAACATTTAGCGTGTTTGTGGTACAAATTATTTATAACAACTGTACGGGGTTAAGCTTTTAAATATCAGAAACAAAATGTTGGTCGTTTCTACAAACTAATCCGATCTTGTCAAACGATGTCGTAGAATTCCTGCAAGTCAGCGGTTCGTACAATTAACGTCAAAAACAAAGTTTTCTCAAAATCAAATTTAAAAAATCATCATCTTTAGTTTTACGCGTTTGTAATTGTTTTATCGTCATTTGTTGTTTAATTATCAGTGTGGCCATGCACGAAACAAAGCGTAGTCGCATACATAAAATTAAAATCCCCAAGTCATATACCGACTGTAGAACTCATTAGACTCTTCTCTATCTCCGCGGAAGATTCAAAATGGTACCTTGAGCCGCGATTATGTTGGGAAGCTAAGGATGTCATACCTTCTCTATGACGGTATAGTTGAAGATAAATGTTCTTGAGCCATTACGAAGATACACTACCGGCCCCCCCCCTTCAAGTATTGGGTAGGTACATCGATATGTAACAAGGGGAAGCGTACGTCACGGTACACATATCTAAATAAATTCTCCAGAGCGATTACGACGATACACTACTTTCAAGTTTTGATGTAAGCCCGTATGTTTGTACCGACGGGTCTAGTACCCCTTGACACGCATATCTACGCATTTAAAGTAACAATTTTATTTATTCCACTGAGCAATTTCTAATTTAATTACAATTTATTTAATAATTTCAATCGTTTTGAGGTTGGCACTTTTTTTCTTCAGATCCTATTAAAAATATGAGACAGAAATAAGCCGATTTTGAAGTCGAATTGAATGCACAGATAAAGTGATTAGATTCTACCCAATTAACATATAAGAGCATCTAGGCGTTAAAATGTTGCTACCATAAAAAAATAATTTTGTGATTATATTTTTTCCATCTGTTTTACTATCTTTCTAAGTCTACGTATCGAGGCATTTAAGGAACCGGCTTTGATTTCGCTCGGTAGATAAATACAGACAATCGTTAAGCATACCGTCTTGGTTATTATCAAAAATCATCTAAAAATGATTTTCAAACTATCATTTTTTGTTGGAATTGGGATTGATTGGAGTTAATGATCGCTTTGATGAATTTTACTTTTTATCACGGAAGCCTATTTAATTAAAATATAAATGAATATTATTTTTAATTTTATTGTAGTGAGGAACGCGGACTAAATTTTTGGAATCATTCATTAGTTGTATTCAATCATATGATGTCAAGATGACAAGTCGGTAGAACATACCGAGGTAGACAGAGATAGTACAGAAGTTTAGTATACCGTCTCGGTGCTGATGAAGATAGTTTTTATAATCGCGGCACAGGCCTGTCGTGGTGCGAAAAAAATGGCAGTGATAGATGAAATTATAATAACAGTAGATCTTCTGTTTTCACCAGTATCTTCAAGGCGGAAAATTGATACGATGTAAAGGGCGGTGGCGTGTGTCTCGACGCCCATCTCTCGGGGTGACTTTGGGATCTAGAATAAAGAGTATGGAAGAGTCAGTAACCTGCTGTGGCCGGTCACGTGAGGCCACCGGGTACTGTGGCGGGCAGGCGAGGGTGGGGGGCACGGGAAGCGGAAGTATCGGGAACCCTGTACAGAGGTGGCTGTACTTCTTTAGACCTAAGGAGACGTCTGACTGATTAAAGATTATCAACAATGTTTTGAGTGTGTCCAAAATTTTGTCGACGTGAACTGGATTCGAGACATTGACGAGCGGTTTGTTTTATTTACTCCATTGTATAATATTTTGAATGTCGTATTGAAGTTTTTAACAGTCCAAAGGAGTTTGTATTTCACAGAAAATTTTCAAGTCGTCCGCAAATAATAAAAATTTGAGAAATTTTATTTCATGGCTAATGTCATTTAAAAATATTGTGAACAACATTGGTCCTTAATCAGATGTTACTGCAGTATCTCTCAACAAGGTTTTGAGTTTGTCCAAATTTTTGTAGACAAGGACTGGATTCAACCCTCTAGGCAGATGTTAATATCAACATACTACACCTGAAACGTAGTACACTTTAGAGAAGGAAATCCGCCTGTTCCAAGAGAAAGCAGAAAACTAAAGTATTCTCCATCTTTGTTGAATTATGTTAATATTAATAGTTCCCTAAGGAGTTGAATCCAGTTCATGTCTACAAAAATTTGGACAAACTCAAAATGTTGTTGATAAATCTACCTGGTCCAAGAGAAACTATAAAAGTTAACAAATATTTCATAGGTGTCGCCTAGTATTTAGGTGATACAATTCAATCAGATAAATATAAACAACATCAATAAAGGTTTCAGCTCTTTTACTTCGCACACATCAACAGACGGAAAAATTGTAGTAGTTCAATTATAGACAGAATGGTGAATGTTAGACAGTGTGTAAAGTGGCCACTTAAATCAGCCAATGGCAGGTTATTATTACTGTCGATGCCTAGACTTCGATATTTCCTTATCTAAAGTGTTTTCCATCTGTGTTGTAGTATATTAACACTTTGAGCACCGACCTGTTTTTGTGAAATTTCATGCTTTGTGAAGGGTTTCTTTAACGTGTAATAATTATGAAAATACTAGGTTATATCAATTCTAACTTCTCATATTTATTTGAAACCATTTTATAAGTCATTTTTTTATGAAAGCTTTGCCAACATTGGCCTTTATGGAGAGCCGCATTGCGCATTGCGCATTGCAATGTTTGCACATATACAGGGCCTCACTCCTTTTTTGTGCTTTGTATTGTAACGTTGTAAAAAACAAGTCCAACGTACCCCGTTTTGAAAGCATTTTAGTACTAGATTATAATTCTAAATTGCCTGATTAAGCGCCATCTGACGGGCGCGGTAGTAACTCGTCCGTACGATATCCGTGCATTAGAAGTAGATTTCTTTCCATTTGAAAACTCGAGACGAAGAGTCCAATTGTCGCGCAAAGACTCAAAGAGAGGCGATCGCACATTTCAAAAATGTAGTCCTTCAAGAAAAGGAACGTTCAACGTAACGTAAGCCTATTTGTTTTAAATTTATTACCGAAATTCTTGTAGAAAGAGATATCACATTCTAATGAGATTGTATTTTATACAGGTTCCCTTCTTTCTTTACCTACCTTTTTTCTCTACCTTTATTTTCTACCTTTTTCACCTTATTTTATTTTATTTACTCCATCTTTTATCTATTTTGTCCGATGATAAAGAGTTTACAATGTAGTATATTTACTCCATGATTCAAATGGATCACTAATTATTACGAAGTTTATTCGTAAATATCTGGAAAAGTCGATGTCAGATTTCAAAGTTTTCTTCAAGGTCATGACACACAAAATTACAAATGCAAGGAAGCAGACGATCATTTACTGAATTAAAATGTCGACAAATAATCTTCTGGGAAATCATCAACTGAGCCAACCACGAATAAAAATACATCAACCGAAGACATCGTAAATCGAGTTCCATCTGCGGATTTTATTTTGTAAAATCAACATTATTTCATATCATCTCGAGAAGAAAACAATCAAGAATCTATTTCACTTATTATTATTATTGTTACGAATATTTATTTCTTAGATAAATTTATTGTCAACCACTTACTCATATTAGCTAGGCAGAATTCTGAATTTTTATATTAACTAATCTTGGTACATTTGTAGAGAATTGCTTCTTTTATTAAAATTTTGTATTTCACTAACGAGTTGTTTATATCATAATATCCAGATCTTCAAGTCATATTTGTTCCATTTTACAGTAAGGTATTTTATATATAACGTTTTTGATTATGTTCAGAAAATTAAATTTATACAACATAATCTTATTTTTGGAGAATTCTCATGTTCTTGCCGATTGAGCGAAACTGGTGAATGGTAAGTGTTTGTAGGTACTTTATTTGGTTATCTGCATTATTCTTCTTAATCTTAAAAATTTGCTTATTGATTTTTGATAATCTATCTCTAAAATATCGCCCACCTGGGACCAAATAATTTATTTCAACCTACACTGACCGTTTACAGTATCCCAGAGCTGTGTAAACACGTGATTATAATAACCACGCGTTGTGTCCCGGTCCCGTGTTTTCACGCGGCTACCAGCAGTGAAAAAGTACTAATAAAAGTCAGTAGATGTCAATAAAATGCAATTTTTTGACAGCTGGTAAACCACGTGAAAACACGGGACCGGGACACAACGCATGGTTATATAATCACGTGTTTATACGGTTCCGGGATATAAAGTGTTAAGATTAAAGATAAAATGAAATTATAAACTACTTTATAATTTTCACCAGGTACAAGGTTATTAAGCAAACACAACTTGTTTCGGATGGTCGAGCCATGATGATCGATGATTCGATGATCATCAAGATGGCGATGTCAAAAAAAAATTTTCATCGGTGTGTATCGAGACGGTATGCTATCTCAACAAAACACGTGTGGGATCTTTTGGCCATATTTGATACTGAGGGCTTCATATCTTCGTCATCCCTTCTCTTAAATGTTCGTCATATCTTTTGTAATATGTTAAAATCATTCAATGGTTTTTCTCCATATGGGAGATTCTATTAGGTTATTACTCAAAGTTTTTTCCATTTTTTTCTTTTAGATTTAGATTACTGTTCATTTTATGTTTGAGAATATATTCTCACATACTGTGGTGCTATTTTTAAAAACCTATAGCTGTCTTATTTGTTATTTGTTCTGTTTTTTAAACATGAAAACTGAACGCAGTTATACAGAAAGCAGCCAGCCATAGAAAAGTTAAACTGAGATAATAGCACTTTTGTGAAAAGGGTAAATAATCAAATCTACTCAACAGTTAGAATGTTTTTGACTTTTGGCAAATGATAAACAACGAATGCGTCAGTTTTTTTTATTATAATTATGGATAACTTATAAAGCGCCATTTTCGTAATATAATACCTCAAGGGCGCTTGTGATTCAAGTGATTTAATAAAGATATTAATTTAATTTTAACTTTTTAATTTAAGAAAAATAATGTTTTTTGTCACCACATGCTAAGAATTTATTCAAATGATTTAGATAACTAGTGGGTTTTTAGTTTCTTCCGAAACATCACTTCGCTCTCACAGTTTTGGACCTCTGCTGGGTGAGCATTCCATGCCGTAGGGCCTGCGACCGCAAATGCGCGTTCGCCGAATTTAGTGCGCTGTTTGCGTAGAATTATAATAACTTTTCCTTTCGACGTAGGTGTAGCTGATCTAAACGTAAGACGTCTGTCAGCTAGTTCATCTGGAATGCAGAGTTCCTTTAGATATTCTGGAGCAGAGTATAATATTCCAAAAAAAAGTTTCGCTGCAGCATTCAATACAGACTGTAGGCGAGTCATTTTATTCATTGGTAGACCTGCGTAGATATCATTCCAATAATCGACTCTAGACACTACAAACGCATTTATTAATTGACGGGCGGCATCAACTGGCAAACTTTTGCGTATGCATTTAATCTGTCTCAGCTGGTAAAATCATGAACTTATCTGTATCGGACATCGCCGCGCGTGCGGTAATGGGACGTACAACGCGGCCTGTGACGCGGCGAACGAGCGCCAAGCATTAGACACCGACACCAAGCCGAGCGGCCCTTTTGCGGGCTCCCAGACGAAGATAGTAGCAGCACGGGAAAAATAGAGGGAATGACCACGAAGAGGCGGTCGAACCCCCGGCCGCGACTGAAGCTTCCCGAGTGGCCGCCAGGGCGACGAATGGCGCTCGGACGAGAGTGTACGATGCCAATGTTTTTATAGTAATATTTATGTCAGGTTTTCATGTTTATTTTCGGCTAGGAGTCTCGATTTGTAATCTAACTAGCTGCCCCTTAAATAAAGACGGTAAATTATGTCACTCGCAGGGGCAGAAGTTAGAATATCGAGACCCTAGCCACATATTTGTATCGGATTGCGGGGAATCAGACCCTGTCCAATCCCATTAAAACTTATGTCACCCTTTTTATCAGTATGTAGGACCTTCCCCTGTATCATTTGTACATTAATTAAGATACGGGGAAGAGGCCTACATACTCGTTTCATATGTAAGACTTATCCCGAGGGAATTATTAGACCTCATAAGTATGAGAGTAAAAACAATAAGTGAAATTGTCCAGCCAATGGGAGAGCGTGCTACGACGTAAGCCGAGAAAGTCCGACCCCTTCTCGCTCTCCCTTGCGGCCTATGTATGCTGTCTCGTACCGTGCCCGACCGTGACACGGTACAAATTTGTTGATAGAACCTCTGTCTTTTTTATGAATAAATGTTGTGTATAAATGAAGACTGTGTTCTTATTGAATCTACGCCCACTCCGCCTTCGATGTCGCCGCCTGCCCCTTTGAAGAAGATCGCCGAAGACAGCCTGAAAAAAGTTATCTCACCCGAGATAGCCGGTCAAATAGCAGCTGCAGAATCACCCCTATCTACAGTTCAACTGTATGCACGGCGAGGTGTCGTGTATATTATCGTTCTACTAATTTGAGCGCCAAGAGAAAGGTCAGAATTAAGGATGACTCCCAGTAGTATGTTACGAACAAGAATCTAATTACGTACTTGACCTGTTTTTATGATTTTTAAAATACCGTAATATTATTCTAGTGCTGTGGGGGCTTTGTTTGTTTGGGCAACTGTTTTTGGTACGAAAGTAATCTGGCAGATTTTAGCAGAACAGACCTTACTGCATCCGATAACACAAAAATCTCATTTTTGCAAAATTTTGGACTGGCTGTTTTCTAAATAACTACGTTCAATTGTAGCTGTTGGTTGTGCTTTTAAAAAGTTTCGTAATCATTTCGGCGAATTGATCATATCCAATCAATTTAATCCCAGTCAGTGAAGAATTCACTTCCCTCCTTTCTCAATCCAATGAAATTTATATTATGTACTTCTGGATTACCTTTTTTCAGCAAAAATATGCTAAGGCTACCAGATTTCAGAGAGCTCCTTCGGGCAGCTTTTCTCGTTTGACAACGAGCAAATTTTCCGTGTATGTGGGCACCGCCAAGGAGACTAATGTCCTCAGATGCGGAGTTCGGTATGTGGTGGGCAAGCTGTTGACTATCCGAATAAAGAATAAATATTATTTTTAACATATTTTTGCGAGTCATGATGCGCGTTTAGCTAACTGTGGTACAGCGGGTACCTCCTTTAGAATTTTCAATGTATGCACCGAGTGCACTGCACCGAAGTCGGTTTGTGCAGTGCATGCACTGAGTATACAACATACCGTGTACTCTACTACTGTATACACAGCACCTTTACCTTGCATGTAGATCATCGACTTGGCCACAACTAACTGCAAAAGGGAATTATGTATGTACGGAGTGGAGTTACTTGACTCTGTTCTTTCTTTGTTTCCAAGTAAAGTGCTTAGTTGCTGATCGAATTCAGCCAACTTGATGGAAGCGCGCTTATTAATAATAAACAGCTTATTTAAGAAGCCAAAGGGATGCTACACAAGGGCGTAGCCAAGATTTTTATTCATGAAAGAATATTACAGGTTTTTTAATCATTTATTTATTTTTAGTTACATTGAGAACATAACAGAGTATCCAATTAACGCTTTTTTATTTAATATTTTTTTTTTTAATTGTTTTTTTATTTTTTATTTAGTCCTAAAATAGTACAAAAAAAATAAATGAATGTCCTAATATTAACTTATATCTAATTATTATTAAAACATATACTAATTATTAACATTTCTAAACATTATTTTATTTATTTGATTTATTTATTTATTTTATTTTATTTGGGATTTTCACAGCTTTTACATAAACAAAATAAGTAGAAAAATATTAAAAATATTAAAAATCCACTGTAAATCTAATGACACATAATATATAAGAAAAGAGTTTACGTAGTTGTATGTGTGTGACGTTTGTATTCATGTGTATGTGAATGTGTGTATGCGTAAATGAATGAGGGGGGGGGGGTACATGTGCGCGTGGGAATGAATGATGGAGAGGGTGCGTGTGTGTGGGTGCGTAAGTATAAAAAATAATTGTTTAAAACTTGTAAATATATTAAAAATAGTACAAGACAGAGCTTGGTAAAAAGTTTGCTATACGTACACTTAAAAATAAAACTTCTATAAAGCTAACACGAATAAGATTAACATATTACAACAGAAATGAAGAACATTTAAGAAAAGGTAATGTAGAAGTCTAGGCATCTACAGGGCTTACGACCTGTCAATGGCTGGTTTAAGTGGCCACTTTACACACTGTGTAACATTCACCATTCTGCCTATATTTGAACATCTATATTCCTTCTATTCTTTCATCTGTTGATGTTTGTGAAGTTAAAGAGCTGAAACCTTTATTTATGCAGGTGAGATTCATCTAATTGAATTATTTCACCTACATACTAGGCAACGCCTGAAAATGTTATTTTTTCAATTTGTATACTTCTTCATGGACCAGGTAATTTATCAACAATATTTTGAGTTTGTCCAAATTTTTGTAGACAAGGACTGGATTCAACTCCCCGGGGAGCTGTTTATATTAACATATTACAACAGAGATGAAGAACATTTAAGAAAAGGTAATATAGAAGTCTAGGCATCTACAGGGCTTACGACCAAGGACTATGGTACAAAAATTTGAACAAACTCAAAATATTGTTGACGAATAAGATTACTTTTTAAAAACTAACTTATCTGCTAAACACATGTTTTTTTAACTGACATTTAACTGAAATAATATTTTTTTGCTCTGTTATTTCTAATGGTATTTCCTTGTTATAAAACTGTACAGCTCGATGCATCAACGAGTTCTGTGTATTTGTTTTCTTACAAAATGGTAGTCTTACTTCGTGTTTATTTCTTGTTTCATATACGTGTTCACATTGATTAGAAAAAACCTTTTGAGTCAACTCTTTTGGGGTATAACCATTAAACATTTTGTAAACAAAAAACATTACATTAAAATATATAAATTGACGTACTGTCATAATTTTTGCTTGTTTCAGCATCAACTTTATTCAAGTGTATTTATTTTTTCTCAAAATTACTCTCATAGCCACAGTAAGTTTTTTTCCCCTTCAGTTTCCAAAAACAAAATACAACAATAATTTATATGAGGCTCAATAATGGAATTGTAAATCATCCTGCACGAATCTGCAGTTAGATATCTTCTGATTCTTCCCATAAGAGAAACCTTCCTTGCTATCTTATTTGTCACATATCTTGTATTCTGGGAAAAAGTCAATCTAGAATCCATAATAATCCCCAAATATTTTATCTTTTTTACTTCCTTTAATAGTTCTTCATCCATCACTATTGTTGGTGGAAAGGGGAATTTTTAATTTCCTTTGTTCATAAACTTATTTTAACTTTGAATTCCGGAGCCGTGTAAACACGTGATTATATAACCACGCGTTGTGTCCCGGTCCCGTGTTTTCACGTGGTTTACCAGCTGTTCAAAAAAGTGCAATTTATTGGCGTCTAGTGACTTTTATTAGTATTTTTTCGCTGCTGGTAAACCACGTGAAAACACGGGACCGGGACACAACGCGTGGTTATTATAATCACCCGTTTACACGGCTCCGGGATACAAAACACAAAAAAAAATAGTGAGACCCTGTAAGTATTTGTGCGAAAATTGCAATGTGGCTCTCCATAAAGGCCAATGTTGGCAAAGTTATCATACAAAAATGAATTATCAATTTTTTTCAAATAAATATGTGAAGTTTCAATTGATTTCACTTAGTATTTTCATAATTATGACTCTTTTAAGAAACCCTTCACATAGCATGAAATTTCACAAAAATGGGCCGGGCACAGGGTAAATTCTATGTGTATTCGGCCGGCACTCAGAGTGTTAATTCTCAGTATAGTACAAAATATACATATCAGCTTTATTAAAAAGAAAAGAGAAAAAAAGTCATGTAAAATGGACATACAAGTACATATTACAATTTGAAAATTGCCCTTCCAAGAGAAATCCCACTGTCGTGAAATATATCGACATCCGAGGCGATACGATTGAATTATACGATCGCTCTTCCACCAGCGAACCCATTGGCAGGTTGGTTCTGCATCGTGGTATGTAGAAAAACATGTGCTGCCTTTGTCGAAGATAATTTTCAGAGACATATAGACCGAATTCATTTAGAATATCGTAATTCTGTACGCGACCACCGATTAGTTGAAAAAAGTGAACACCCAAATGAATTTCCCTTCTCCCCAACAATGATTGGTAGCCCAGCATTCCTAGTAAGAAGTCAGTCGGGAAAAGCCACGGGTAAAATCCATACTCCCTGAGATACAGATAACGCAGACATTTTTTTCTGCACCCTCTCAATCATTAAGGAATACGTGGTTTCATTTGGCGACCAAATGATGGAACTAAATTCCAAGCGACTTCTTACCAAGCAATTATACAATGTTTTCAGAATCTGAATATTTGAAAAAATCTTGCCATTTCTTAGAACAAATCCAAGCATTTTAAGGGAGATACTGCTTAATGATATTATATGTAGATTAAATGATAACTTAGCTTCAAATAGCACCCCGAGATCCCTGGACGTCGACGCTCGTTCAAGCTGTGCTCCATCCATGATATTATGGAAATTTGTTTTGTTTACTCCATTGTATAATATTTTGAATATCGTATTGAAGTTTCAAACGGTCCAAAGAAGTTTGTATTTCATAAAAAATTTTCAAGTCGTCAGCAAGTAATAAAAATTTGGAAAATTTCATTTCATAGCTAATGTCATTTATAAATATTGTGAACAACATTGGTCCTAAATGAAATGTTACTACTGTATCTCTCAACAAGGTTTTGAGTTTGTCCAATTTTTTGTAGACAAAGACTGGATTCAATCCCCTAGGTAGCATAATATATTATATTAACATAATACAACAGAGATACCGAACTTTTTAGATAAAGGAATATGGAAGTCTAGGCATCTACAGGGCTTATGATTTGTTATTGGCTAATTTAAGTGGCCACTAAACATTCTGTGTAACATTCGCCATTCTGCCAATATTAAAATATTTTTCATATTCCCTTATATTAACATAATACAACAGAGATACAGAACTTTTTAGATAAAGGAATATAGAAGTCTAGGCATCTACTGGGCTTATGATTTGTTATTGGCTAATTTAAGTGGCCACTTAACATTCTGTGTAACATTCGCCATTTTGCCAATATTAAAATATTTTTCATATTCCCTTCCCTAAAATGTTATACATCTCTGTTGTAATATGTTAATATAAGCAGCTCCCTGTGGGGTTGAATCCAGTCCTTGTCTACAAAAATTTGGACAAACTCAAAACATAGATGAATCCACCTGGTCCAAGTAGAGGTGTATAGATTAAAAAAAATATTTTTAGGCGTTGCCTAGTATGTAGGAAATAATTAATTAATTAATAATTAATAATAGAAAGAATATAAATTTTCATATATAGGCAGAATAAATGTTAACTAAACCAGACAATGACAGGCCATAAGCCCTGTAATTGCCTGGGCCTTAATATTTCCTTCTTAAAAATGTTTTCCCTCTCTGTTGCAACAAATTTAATTATTTTTAGCTTACTAAATCTTTTTTTTTTTGGACGCAGTTATCATACAAGAACAAGTGGCATTCGATGATCCGATCTGCCGGTTGCGAAATAAAGTATACTGTTCCTTGATCAGCACAGCATAAACTATGGCTTGCATGGAGCAATGCCCCGATTGTGTTGCATTGTAAACTCGAGACAAGATATGGACTTTTTTGGTGCATGTCTTTTTAGATTTAAACAATCACTAAGATAGACCAGATCTTGTCTCGAGGTAGTATTTAATAAAAAAAAATTCTTACCATTAATTTTAGTTTTATTTTATTTTAATTGTACCTGTTTATATTATAGAGAAATGCATTTACCATTGTTAAATGGACTTTATAAGTTCGTAAATAAATAAATAAAATAGCCTATATGCTTTACTTTTTTTTTTTTTGCACCACAACAGGCCAGGAGGCCTAATTACAGTGGTGAATTACATCACAGAGCACCCAGGCTTGAGAAAAATCACATTTTTAATTTTTGTGTTCTCACCGGGAATCGAACCCGGAACCTTCCGTGCGTGAGTCAAGCGTCTTGACCACTACACCAAGGAGGCCGCCGGAGGTTTTACGCTAGAATATTTCATAGTCCCTAGACTCGTACCTGAAGCGTAGGACTGATCACTTTGCCTTCATGTAACAAAAATGATCAAGATACGCTATAAATACATTGCCCTATGCATCATTAGTTGTGGAAAGGGAATGATGAATAAGTCTCAAAAAACAATGTTTTTTACTGGACCGTATTTCATAGACCCTTATTACCATAGAATTAAGAATAGTTCAGAAACTGCATATGTACATCAAACAGGAGGTGACTTAACTACTCATAAATGAGTAGGTTTACGTTTTGACCCATTGGTTTCTTTGTAGACGTCGCTCAGTACGCAACTCCTGATTCGAATTTAACCATGCGATATTGTGTCCTTTTAAAGTTTAGAAATACTGCTAGGATCTTAAAGAAACAGGATACAATCACATTTCATGTGTAATTATCAAATGAATGTGTATGTCACAAATGCATTACTTAAAAATTGTATTATTTTTCCATCTGTCAGATTACCGAAGAAACAAAATGGAAATTTTGTTAGTGTTGCCGGGGTAGTAAAATTTTTTACCCTACTTTGCTTATATAATAAGAGAAATAATGAAAATTGAACCTCGAATAAAACAACGCAGTGTTAGACATTTGACTGACATTATCTTTAAAACATGAAATATTATTCATCATTCTATAAAAATATCAGTTTTATGTCAAATAAAATTTGTTTTATATTTTAAGCTCAAAGTTCATTAATTCAATTACTCTTATTAAATGACCCTTTACTTATCTACTCTGTTGTGTCAATCAATGTTTCCGAGTGCGCAATAAAATTTTAGAAAAATTAACAAATTGTTTTTTTTTACCTTACATTTGTGTTATGGTTATATTCTTCGCGATCTGGCAATATTATGCGGTGACTTCAAGTATGCGCGCGGCGAAAGTGTGTTAAGTGAGGGAATTATTGGACATAGTCCGATGTATTCAAATATGATTCAACGCTACTTCTGGACTATTCTCAATTCTATGCTCTGTATATTTTATTTGTTCTATTTTTTACATGTATTACTGTTGATATCCCTAATAAATAAAATAAAAATTTAAGTGTTTCTGTAAATGTTCATATAATATTTCTCACAGTCGTTTTTTGTGCGATTATGCCGCACTTTGAACGAGTATTATTTCACCGGCGACGTCAGCATTTTGCCTGTCGATCTAACGTGCAACCAGTGCGCAGTGGACAGAAAGTTTGTTTTGGCGAGGAACGTGTCAGGCTAGACGCGGCGTATATTGTTTTGCAATAACAAGTGTGAAACGTGCCTAAACTGACCCGAATAACCGCAGGAATGTTTTTGCGGATACAAATGTTTACCATTCGTCAAGTAAACAATGGAATATACACTTAATATATATGCCTTTAATGTTGTGATATCACTGAGTCATGAGTCACAATAAAGTCCAGTACCGTCGTATATGATATTCACATATTGCAGGCGACGTGCATAAATTATTAATCAAAATACTTATAAATTTATTTATCCATGTTTTATTAGGTTAGTTCATAACATCTTCCCGATGTAAGGAGTACCGCTGTACCCACCGTTAAACTATTGGAAATCTTCCTTAATTCTGTCCTTTCTCTTGACGCTCTAATTTGTAGAATGATAAGTTCATGCTTTTACCAGCTGAGACAAATTAAATCCATACGCAAAATTTGCCGGTTGATGCCACCCGTTAATTAATAAATGCGTTAGTAGTGTCTAGAGTCGATTTTTGTAATAGTATCTACGCAGGTCTACCAATGAACAAAATGACTCGCTTTTTTTTTTTTGTTGGGGGGGAAATCCATTATGGACACTCAGATAGCCTGAGTAGTGCCGAACTGACACCGGCTAAAACCCCCCCTTTTCTTCTCTACTGACCGGTTCCCGCCTCGCGGCCTTATCTCTGCCCGCAGTTTGTTTATACTTCCGCTTGTGACATCTCATTTCCATATAAAGTTTTAAAAGAGCCCAATTTTGCGCCTTTTCAATCATAGTTTCTATAAGATTATCTGGAGTCAGTCTTTCGGGTATGCCTAGGTCCGTTGTAAAATTTTTTGTTTTTTTTTCTCCATTTTTTGCAATGGAACGCCGTGTGTTCTGCATCGTCCTGTGGTTTATTACAGTACAGGTATTCATCTGATTTGGCCTTACTGATTTTTTGCAAATATTTATAAAATACTCCATGACCTGTAAGGCACTGGGTCATTCGAAATGATGTTTCACCGTGGGGTCTCTCTACCCATGCTTTTATAATACGGTGCATCCATCTTCCTTTATTTGAGTAATCCCAATTTTTCTGCCATTTATACATGGTCATGGTTCTTTCTCGTCTTTTTATATCTTATGTGAAACCTTAGTTGTGCTTGTACAGGTTTTCTCTTCCTACTAAGATCGATAGGGACCAGTCCGGCTATCACTAAGGTAGCTTCAGTGGATATGGTTTTATATGCGCTGCATACTCTTATTGCCATTGGCCTTTGTGTTTTTAGGACGGTGTCTCTATTTTTTCCTATTTTCGCAGCGTTTTCCTACATTGGTGCCGCATACATAATAATAGATTGTGCCACCTCTTCTGGTATTTGGCAAGGATACGCTGAGTGCTCTGGATGTTTTTGTGCTTTTTCACATACTTTACCTGTATGGCTTCCCATGGTCAAACTGCTATCCAGCACAACCCCTAGGTATGCCACATTTTTAGCGGGTTTTATCCTGACTCCTCCCAACTCCAACCTTACGTTTGATAGTCTTTTTCTTCTATTGAGAATTATTGTTTTGTTTTTTCAGGCGCCAATTGCAGATTATTTTTATCCATCCATATCTGAACTGCGTGCAGTCCTCCATTTGTTTTAGCTGTAAGTTCTTTGCATGTTTAAGCAGTTACGGATATGGCCAAATCATCCGCATAACACACCATGTATATTTCCGCTGTTACTTTTGCTCTCATTACGTCATCGTATAAGATATTCCATAGAGTAGGTCCGAGGACAGATCCCTGTGTAACTCCACAGGTTACTTTTTTATTATTTTTCCTATCTATATTAATGCTAAACTCGCCTACAGTCTGTATTAAATGCTGCAGCGAGACCTTTTTTCAGAGTCTTTAAGTTCGGTCATATCACACCACTACTTCGGGAATTATACTGGCTACGTTTCCAAACAATCTTGTGTACATAATGGGGAGTGACGTCTTAGAATAGTTTATTTTATTTTAATAAATAAAATCTTAAGGATAACATATATAAACTACAAAAAAGATATAAACGATGTTTTTAATCAGTGTAACATAAGGAAGAATTGTAGATGTAATTTTTCATTTCTTTCTTAAATATATTGTATTCCTGACTGTACTTTTTTATTATTTTTGTTAATTTCTTTAAAGAAAAATATTCCTCTGTAAGTATAATGATAGAATTAAGATATTACCACCTGTTCCAGGTCGCGAACTTACGTCTTGTGACCTAGACATACTACTATTTATTTTATATTTATGTATTCGAAGCAAACAATTCATTTTATATTGCAATTTTATATCTAAAACCTTTGTACTTTTTAACCGGTAAAATATTTGTTTTAAAAGCACCACCAAAGATTTACCCAAATATTTCATTCACAAAGGGCCATTTTCAACGAGTTGTAAATAACTCACTATAAGAAAATGGAAATAAAGTTGGAGTAGAGTGGGATTCGAACCACGGACCATTGGTCCGTGAATCTGAGACACTAGCCAATTCCTAGATTGAACTCAAACAGAAGAAGGTGTCGAAAACGATTGCTTTTGTCTATTGGATATTTTGAAGGGTTGTATTTAAATAAAATAATATTAAAACGTGAAAGCAAACAATATCTTGTAGAGATATTTTTTTTTTACTAATAAAAAAATATGGATAAAAACAAGGAGGTATTGGGAAGGAAAGGGGGGAAAATAATAAGAAGTGGTGAATGATGATTTAAGGAAAGTAGGAGTGGAAAATTGCATTTGATTTAATGATTTAGAACAAGAAAAGAGACAAAACGTCTATTCTCAGTTATTCTGAATCAAGCCTATGGCCCTTTTCACACATGCCACGCAAATCCACCGGCCCGGTAACTATGCCGCGTTCATCCTACAAACGCATACACAACGTGTCAGCTTTTGTAGGGTGAACAAAGTAAAATTACCGCGCCAGGTAGATTTACGTGGCATGTGTGAAAAGGGCCTATTAATTTTCTTCTGTACCTATTATAAAGAGTGTTAAAAAAATCGAGACTATTATTTTCCGTTAAATGCTGACAGTTAAGTTGGTCTGTGGCTCAATCACAAATATCTATCGACGGGCTAATAAGCGACGTGATAACAATTTCTCACCATGGTTGTTTATCGTATTCGCGATCACAATGGAACATCCGTGAACACCTTATATTCAATGTCAAAATATTTACGTTTTGCGACGTATAATCCTGCTGCGCAATCACATATTTGAATTTCACCGGTGTAAATATGGAAATTCGAAACTGCTGTTTTTATTTATTTATTTATGATTTATCATGCTATTCATTGCATTTAGCCAGCGCGCGGCGAGTGACAAGCGAAATGTCAAGAAAAGCAGTCGCCATAGTTATTGAAATTTAATTTTCACTTTTTTGTTTAAGTTACTCCTTACTATTTTGTCAAATGTAATATATCGTATAATTTTTTTAAAGTAAACGCCGATTTTTCGCCAACAAACTGTGTTTGTTTACGAGGAAAACAAAAAACACACCGACACGAGCGTCGACTTAGAAATTACACACGCGTTGACTTATGACTTCGATAACTTAAGAACGTTCATTATTGATCATTTTGATCGCTCAAACGCTTAGCATGTATTTAAGCAAGTCGATAGTTATTTGTGATTGAGCTACTGGAGGGGACGCGGTAAGTAGATGAATTAGCTCTGGGGAATCATTATTATTATTTACATTTTCAAAGGGCAGGATCTGATAGAAAATATCTCTTCTGTGTGTTAATGAGTAATATAATTTGAAAATCGCAAATGAAACAAAAATAATCCAAAGTATTTTATTTGTTACAGGATTTTGTTTAACACTCTTTGAAAATTTATTGTATTTATCACATGCTTTATTTACACTATGGTTAGTAAAGATTTGTTGTTGTTATTATTATAAACTTTACTGGTTTGTTTTACATTTGACGATCATTTTTAAATTTTGTAAAAAATGGGCACAACTAATGTTACCTCATATATCTCCATTTTATTATGCTTTGATATTTATTTGATCAAAAACGTGTCTAAAAATAGCATTGCATAAAAAATGCATTCGTCTGCAAAGGGCGGGTGTAGGGTAGGTTGGGTACCATTCAACCATTTCGGGTAACAGGGGGATGGCTAGACTGCAGGGGTGGGTGACTCCAGGGGGGCGACGCTGACCTGGCCAAGAGACACAATATTGCGACTTCACTGCACACACACATCCACGTGTAAAAGCGTTCTATACGTTAAACCAACCAACACAAGCTTACACTAGAACAAAGGGATCCAGTCGTATGGAAAAATTAAAATACTTTAAAGCAAACTTAACTTGTTTGTTATGTCTAGGAAAGTTTTAATTATGTTAGCTTTATTTTAAATAAAATTTTTGCAAATATTTACAAGATAAATAACAAATCTTAAGTAGATTTTTTATTCGGAATATTATTATTTTTATTTTTTTTTGTCTTGTCGTTAATATTTTTAAGTTTATATTAATTAAAATTATTTACATACCTTTTATAAAAGATGAGCATGACTGATTTTGAGATTCAACTTGTGTAAAATTTAAGATTGAAAAAAATATCTTGTTTGTATTAGTTGTGAACATTTTTTGACTTAATGTCTTTTGGATATGGTTTTACTTTACTGTCTTGTAGATACATATATTTATTTATTTATTATTTGAAATTTTATTTAAAAACACAATAATAATATTTTTAACATCTTTTGTGAATGTTGTCTGAGTCTTTTGTTTTGTTTTGTCTGGTAGTTTATTTTATAATTTCTGTCCCTGGTTTATTAGTCTCGACTGTCCTTGTCTCGTTTTAGAAGGTCAATAATAACAATTATTATTATGGTTTATTAACAAAAAATTACAATTGCAAGGTAATGGGTCTCTCTGGATTATGTCTAGTGTGTCTTACTAGGTACGACCTGTTTTGGGCAGACATTTATATGAAAAAAATAACAATAACATTACTTCTTACGAGTTAATTTATTAAACATTTATACAATATTCAATAATACCTTCTTAGATTTTCACGGCCGTTAAGATGCACAATAAGTTTTTCTGGGTTATTATGCCGTGTGTCGTTCGTACTTTTTACCGACGTTTCGGATCGCGTTACACCGTCCATCATCAGGGTTGATGTTATTTGAGTATGAATTTGTGTTACGTTAGGTACTTGGAATTTATCTTAGGTAGGCCAAAGAACCACCAAACTCGACTAGTAAAAGAAGCTATTGAGATTTACAAACATCCCGACAACATAAACAGAGATCATGGGATGCGATTAAAAACATCCGCGATGTAACACATATTTGTGATACGGTATAGATCCTAAGTACATAATGGTACACATTAATCTAAACGACTACGACACGGTACAAATCCCAAATACATAACGTCACACATAAACGACTGCGACACGGTACAAATTCTAAGTACCTACCGTAACACATATTCATACACAAATAAAATCAACCCTGATGATGGAAGCTGCAACGCGATCCGAAACGTCGGTAAAAAGTACGAACGACACACGGCATAATAACCCAGAAAAACTTATGGTGCTTCAATTATACCATTTATTATTAAGAATGTTTTTGAGTAAATTTTCCCATTTTTCACTACCTAAATTCAGTAACAATTTGTTTACAAATTTATTTTATTGAATCCAGGTAATGGTTTTGCAATGTTTGGGTAACATATTGAATATTTTGGGGCCCAGAAACCTGAAACCGAATCGACGATTTTTTTCATTTTTGTCCTCATGTATATTCGAAAAGTTCGCCTATCGGCCATATGCTGCAGTTCTTCGGTCACATAGCTAGACGAGACCCAGAAAATCTGCAGAAAATAAAAATCACTGTCAGTGTGCCAGGACGAAGAAACAGAGGCAGAGCTGCAGCTCAAAAACAACCTCACGGGTGACCATAGGGTCGGATGGAGCTGTGGAGAGGGCGCAGAGCCGTGTAAAGTGGAGACGCTTTGTCAATGGAATGGCTGGTGAGAGTACCAATGATCACGACCCTCAAAACTGAGGAACGACAGAGAAGATGTGTATTCGAAAGTACTTATATAACTTCAAATACCTAAATAAGTATAACAGTGTAATCCACTCACCAAGCATCACAAGAGCTAGTCTCTTTTTTGAAAAGTTACAGTAATTAGATCAACCAAATATAAAAAAGTTAATAGACGATATTAATTAATTAATAATTTTCGGGTAAGTCTTTAAACATATTGTTAGTTCATTCAAGACTTGCATAGTTAACATTTTGACTTACACAATGACAATGTCTAGGTGTTTTGAGGCTTTAAATAAATAAATAAATTTCCAGTATGACTTTGGAAATGGACCCTAAGGTCATCTTGACTTATCGAAATATTTTGTTTAACATCGAATAACAGTACTTGTATGCTAAATTTCTCTTCAAATATTCACATAGAAGTGATGTGTTGATTCAAAGCATTTTCGTGTTTGCCTTTATACCTTCTCAGACGTTTATCCTCTTAGCATATCTCTTATAATAAGATCTCTCGAGATTTTCTGCACACTTTATATAAAATTCGATGAATTCACAAATACAATTTAGATGTGAAACGCTCTTGAAATGATCTCTAACATATTTAATATATCTAATTTATGAATAGATTTATCTAAAACATGCCCTTATGATAAAAAAATATTAAAACAATATCTGCAACGAGAATTAAATTTAGAGTTCCTCAAAGCAAAACTGTATTTTATCAGAGGCATTTTACAGTATTTGACCCCGGGGCTTTTAAGTAATTAAAAAAATGGTGAGCAGATCGACAAAGAGTAGATTTTTTATATCCTGGAAATCATTTTAAATATAGGTTTAATTACTTTTTACTATGTTTTTACTGAATATATATATTTTATTTAAATTATTTATTGACAATTCTTGATTGAATTCCATTGTAATGATGTAATAACTTATATTTACATATGGACTTCAGACAGACCAGTCTGAAGGTGCCCATTTGAGGGTGAAAGCGCTAATTGGTCAAATAAATAAATAGAAGTGTACCAAGTATTAATAAATTAATAAATAATGTGTAAATATAAGTTATTACATCAAATACATATATATATATACACACTTTTTTATTTATCGCATCTTTTGTAATGTTTTTTTTTTAATATAGTTTTTTCTATGCAAATACATTTTTTTTTCTTTTGTTATGTATTTTACTATGTTTTTTGCTATTTTTTTTGTTTTTTACTACGTATTTAATGGGTTTTCAAATACGTTTTTCACCATGTCGTTTAATATGCTTCTTACTTTGTATTTTCTTTATACTAGTTTTTTTAAATACGTTTTTTTCTCTATTTTTTTCAACATATTCTAGAATGTTTTTACAACACTTTTTATTATGTATTTTGAAACTATGTATTTGACTTTGTTTTTTACTATGTCTAATACCTTAATTTATTTTTCTATGTTACTGTTTTATATATTTTTAAAAACTAGAACGGGGAACACAACTCTAGTTAGATAGCCAAAGCAACTTTGTATAGATGTATATTTTATGTATTATGATAATTGAAAAAAAATCAAACATCTCCTTTTTTATGTTTTATAATTT